>NC_092762.1:87388075-87625575 GCF_047496795.1 Chiloscyllium punctatum | reverse complement strand
ACTCAAGCCACATGAGAAATGTTGCTGCCTGGATGTTGGTCCTGCTTGTTCCAGTTCAGCTGTAACCTATCCAACTTGTACATATCTCACCAAAACGTAACAGTCCCAGTGCTTCAATAATCTAAAGTCCTGCCTCCAGCAGCATCTCTCCAGCCATATATTCACCTGCTCTATCCTTCTAAATCTATACTGTCTATTGCAGAGTAATGGAAGTAACCTGGAAATAATTACCTTTTTGGAAATCCTGCTTTTTAAACTTCCTAAACTCCGCCTGCAGGATCTTTTTTCCTCTTTCTTCCTATGTCATTGATCCCAACGTAGACCGCGAGCTCTCGCTGTTCAGCCTCTCCTTCAGAATGTCTCGCAGCCATCCTGTGGCACCCTGTAGGCAATATACCATCCTGGAGTCACAACTATGACCACAGAACTGTCTGACCTGTCCCCATCTCACCTGTATTTATTTAACTCTTGTGGGTTGATTGTGTTAAAATTGAGGGACATTGTGCCTTTGACCTCCTAGTGGTCTGATCTAATGTTTCCACTGGATGAACTAATTTTTAGTGTCTCACCTATCCTGCAGTTGTTGGATTTCCTACCAAATGCTCATCCTGATTGATAAACATTCCTGCTCTTTTTTTTTCCAAGTTTAAAAATCGCACAACACCGGGTTATAGTCCAACAGGTTTATTTGGAAGCACTGGCTTTCGGAGCACTGCTGCTTCATCAGGTGACCACTGTTAAAAAGGATTAGGTATAATCAAATAAAGAAGGAAAAGGCAAAGTCATAAGGTGTAACAAGGAAAAACATTATCAGTGACAGCATGAAAAAGAATTAGGCAATTGTTGGAAATTGTTGACATTATTAAATTTAGAAGGCTGCTCACGTTAATTTTGCTTTCTTCCATATGATGTGTTTCTTTCAGTTTATCTGCTTGAATTCCTGTCTTGCGATCTAATGTTTGTGTATGCAGGTTTATATGTGCTCTCATTTACAAATATTGGATTTTTCTTGTTTTGTAATTTGACCACAGTCTTCTCCGTTAAATGGAGGCTTCATCTGTCTGTTCCATTAGCTCAAGATAATGATTTTAAAAATTCCACAGCGTATTTTGCACTAACCAGCATTCATCTCTGAACCAAAAGCAGATTGACTAATCATTCATCTTTTTGTAATTTTCAGAAACTTGTGCACATATGACGTCATGTTTATTTATACAACAGTGACTGTATGTGACTGGCATTGAGAGGCGAGTGTCAGGTACTCCATAGAATCAATCACTTTGTGTTATTAAACTGCAAGTCAACTTTACGTAAATCCACAGTCTAGTGTAGCCACAGGCTTTGACAGGCAGTTTCTCAGGCTGCAAGGCACCTATAATTCCTATTGAAGGGTTATTTATTGTTTTTGTTAACTATAAACCCAGTTTGTAAGTGTAACTAAAATACTGGAGAAGGTTGACATCGGGCGAAGTAATTTGCCATTGCTGGAGTTTATTACTCTGTCTGGTTTCAGCTTGTATTTAAATTCTTGTCCATTTTCCTTCATTTTCCCTTGTCTCTCAATCCCTCAGATAATGTTGGCAGGCACTATTCAAGTGAGAGTGGGTTTTTGGGCAATTCATCATAATGGATGTTGGCTAGCTTCTATTCCAGTTTGATGAGCTCTGAAATGTGAGATACAGCCCAGTGTCTGCAATCTACACACTCCGCCACAGGCAAGGTAGACAGTGTGTGCAGAGTCAGATGGATGCATTATTTGGGGTATTGTGCGCCCTCTCTGAAACCTCAACTTTGCTTCAGCATGTTGTGAATAACACATCTGTGTGTTTGTTTCCTTCCTGACTAAATCTCCTCGATTTTGGTCAGTCACAAATCTTGGTGTCCCATGAGTCTGAGACTCTGTTGACCTTGTCTCAGTCGCTTTGAGGGCATCCTTTTTGCTATCTTCCAGGAAGTCTGCTATCATAACCAAGTTCCAAATACAGTTGTTGCTTTAAGAGTCTAGAAACAGTTATATAAATGATGTGTTGTTACTGCTGAAGTTGTCCTTGAATGATTAGTGCTTCAACGATAGCCGAGTTGTCGTGGGAGAGGATACTGCTGTTGCCACGGGATTTTCAGGATCGTGATAGTGCTGCTTCCCCAGTGCTTTGAGGTTCCGACTTAAATACCTACTCTGTGTAGACACTCAGCACCACTGCTTAATAATTATAAATTAAATTCAGTCCTGCTTGAACCTCATATGTACTTGTTTTCTAACGTTCTTCACAAATCATGGGGCCATGATCCCTAGCCAATATTTCTTTCCTCAAAACTTGGGATACTGAAGTATCGCATTAACATCATACACCTGAGATCTTTGCACATGCCAGAGATGAAAACTCTGTGAAAACAGAGATCGTTCCTCTATAACTAAGTGTTACACCTATTCCCTAGCAAAGCTGCTGTCTGGCTGACTGCCATCCTTTCTATTCCCCTTATCCAGCATGATAGAATCTGAGTGAAAAGTCTCTCTTTTCTAACACATTTTTTCATTTTTAAATGCTGCCTCAAATCCATTTTCTTGGATGTAGTTTCTAGCTACCAGTTCCAGTCACTCTCCCATTGCTTTATGGGCATATTTCTACTCCTATCTGTGAAATACTTTGCAGAATTAGTCTGTGAAAGATGCTGTTAACACTGCAGCATGTTGGCGTTTGGTGCTGTTTGGCATTTACAGTATCTTAGACCTTGTTTCTGCCCAGTTTTCCAAACACTGCCTCATAGAAATCACTGGTCAACCATATGTTTGGTTATAGTGGTCCTTTTTGTCCACATGTACTAATTCTATTAGAAAAATGCCTAAACATAATAAAGGTAAATTTATTTCAGTCTGTTATATCTAGGTTCCAGACATCTGTTATTCTGTATTCGAGGAATGAAAACACTCCATTGATTGAAAAGCAATTTGAATCCTGGAATTAAGAGTTTAATGATGACTATGAATCCATTATCGATTATCAGAATACCCCATTTGATTCCCTAATGTCAGTTATGGAAGGAAATTTTCCATCCTTACCTGGTCTGGCCTACATGTGACTCCATACCCACAGTAGCGTGGTTGACTCTCAACTACCCTTTGGGCAATTAGGGATGGGCAATAAATGCTGCCTGTGTTGCAACACAGCGCTCTCTGAACAAAGCTACAAGACTCCAGGACAAGTTGAACTAATGGGGTTAAGAGAACCAAAGTACAAAAATAGACTTGCTACACTGTAAGCAGCCAGTGCTATGATGCAGTATCACAAAAGGGGTTAATGTGTCAGAATAGCCATTTGCTTTTATACAGCATTCTAAGAGCTGCAAGACGTCGTGATTTTTTACAAAAGTGATCAACAAACAAAATCTGACACAGAGCAACATATGAAGGCAACTAAGGAGATGACGATCATTTGTCAAGAAAGACATATTTTAAAAAGTTTTGTATAATAGGGAGACGGTCAAAAGTTTAGGGAAGGAATCTCAGAATTTGGGGCCAAGGCAGTTGAAAGCATGGCTATAAACATCGGAGCTGAAAATGTGTTGCTGGAAAAGCGCAGCAGGTCAGGCAGCATCCAAGGAACAGGAGAATCGACGTTGCGGGCATCAGCCCTTCTTCAGGAAAGGGCTGATCCCTGAAGAAGGGCTGATGCCCGCAACGTCGATTTTCCTGTTCCTTGGATGCTGCCTGACCTGCTGCGCTTTTCCAGCAACACATTTTCAGCTCTGATCTCCAGTATCTGCAGTCCTCACTTTCTACTATAAACATTGGAGGCAATTAAAACTGTGATGCCTAAAAGGTCACAATTAGAAAGGTGCAGAGATGCAGTATTGAATAATCAGTGTTGTGCAATCTATTAGCCAATACCAACATGCAGAAGTTCTACCAGCCTCCACCACTTCCTCTGGCAGCTCATTCCATACATACACCAACCTCTGCATGAAAAAGCTGCCCTTTAGGTCCCTTTTATACCTTTTCCCTCTAGTGGCTAAACCTATGCCCTCTAGTTTTGGGCACTCTCACCCCAGGGAAAAGTCTTTGTCTATTTATTCTATGTATGCTCATCATGATTTTATAAACTGCTATAACGTCACCCGTCAGTCTCCGATGCCCCAGGGAAAACAGCCCCAACCTGTTCAGCTTCTCCCTATTGCTCAAATCCTCTAACCCTAGCAACATCCTTGCAAATCTTTTCTGAACCCTTTCATGTTTCACAACATCCTTCTGATAGGACGGAGACCAGAATTACACAAATATTCTAAAAGTGGCTTAACCAACACGCTGTACAGCTGAAACATGACCTCTCAACTCCTATACTCAATACTCTGACCAGTAAAGGAAAGCATACCAAACACCGCCTTCACTATCCTATCTACCTGCAACTGTACTTTCAAGGAACTACGAACCTTCACTCCAAGGTCTCTTCATTCAGCAACACTCCCTAGAACTTTACCATTAAGTGTATAAATGCTGCTGTGATTTTCTTTTCCAAAATACAGCACCTCATATTTATCTAAATTAACTCCGTCGGTCATTCCTCAGGCCATTGGTCCATCTGATCAAGATCTCATTGTAATCTGAATTAACCTTCTTCACTGTGAACTACACCTCCAATTTTGGTGTTATCTGCAAACTTACCAATTAATATCTTCTATGTTCATATCCAAATCGTTTATATAAATGATGAAAAGCAGTGGACCTAGCACTGATCTTTGTGGCATTCCACTGGCCACAAGCCTCCAATCTGAAAAGCAACCCTCCACCACCACTACCACCCTCTGTCTCCTACCTTTGAGCCAGTTCTGTATCCAAATGGCTAGTTCAGGGTTCATTGCAGGTTTTGCATAGCCATCAAGTTTCAGTTCTATGTCTGTGAAATAAAGCTTAGAGCTTGATTTTTAATAACCTTGCTAACATCTAGCGCATCTTTTGGTGATTGGTGTTTTTGGACTCCCAGATTCCTCTGTTCTGTTGCTCCCCTGCCCCACGTTGACTTGAGATTCCAAGCAAGGTGACTTTCCTATTTCTCCTGTCAAAATATACAAACTCATATTTGCCTGAGCTGACTGATGTACAGTCATAGATATGAAATGTTAACTGTTTTTCTGTCCAAATGCTGTCCAACTTCTGAGTGTTCCCATCAATTTCTGTAATTAATGTCTTTAGTAAACTCAAATTGCTTATTTCAGCTTAGTTTCACCCATATTGGCAAGACTCCGATAAAGAGCTGGATGAAATGAGGATGAAACCTTCACTGTTTCTCTTGTGCCATTATGAGCTAGTGTTGCAACACTGAAAGCTGCTAGAAGAGTAGCAGCTTCTAACTCAGTATGATACAAGGCATATGATCTTCTCGCTGTTGTAACCATAGCAATTGTTTGAGCTTTCCCATCAGTCATGCCATAATTCTGTCAGTGTCTGGTATAATTTTTCAAATAAAAACATGCGATTAGTTTTCCTATCTTATTGAGTACCTTAGCTACAATTCAGGGCCTCTTTAATAACATCTCTGAACAGGTTGATTTAAAAAATGGGTTAAATTAAAAAAATACCTTGCATACAAGCCATCATGGTGGCCTTTTCTGTATGACTAGATAAAAGTATCAACAGGGAAAATTACCACCAATTCATTTATTTTTGGTTGAAGTAGGAATGTTGGCCTAGTCACCATGAAAACTTTTTGTATTTTGCTAAATAGTGTCATGGAATCTTTTCTGTGTGCTGAAATGGGGAAATAGTCTCCTCTAACAGTATCTCTGACAATGTAACAGTCCTTCAGTCTGGCTAAAGTGTCAGCTCAGATTAGGTCTTGGAGAGAAACATGAGCCTATGTACTTCTAACTGAGGTATTAGTTTTTTCCAGTTGAACTGAGACTGACTTTATTTTACATTGTTTCCATTGTGCCTTGAGTTTTTTCTTTTACAACTTTTGAATTTTTCTAATTGTGCCCTACACCAAAGGAGTTCAAAATATGTTGAATGTCTTCAAAATGTGTTAGATTAGTCTTTTAAAAAGGCTTTTATTTTCTTTCCAACAGCGGATCACCATTCCAAGGCCAGATTGCCCAAATGAAGTGCGGACATTCACGTTTTACCTTTGTAATGTCGGCAGGGATAATCCCCAGTGCAGCTTTGACTGTATTCAGCAGTATCAATCCCGGTAAGTTTCTGTTTCTGCTATTATGCCTGGGACAGCACTTTATACCTTTAGCTCAACTGTACAGCACAAAGCCAGGCCATTTGTCTCAACTGGACTGTACCAATGATGTTGCACCTCCTGCTTCATTTCAGCATGGGGGCCGTACAGTGGCTCAGTGGTTAGCACTGCTGTCTCACAGCACCAGGGACTTGGGTTCGATTCCAGCTTCAGGCAACTGTCTGTGTGGAGTTTGCACATTCTCCCCGTGTCTGCGTGGGTTTCCTCCAGGTGCTCCAGTTTCCTCCCACAAACCAAAGATGTGCAGGTTAGTTGAATTGGCCATGCTAAATTGCCCATAGTGTTGAGCAACATGTAGGTTGGATGCATTACTTGGGTAAATATATGATAGCATGGCAGGGGAATGGATCTGGGTGGGTTACTCTTTGGAGGGTCAGTATGGACTTGGGGCCTGTTTCCACACTCCAGGGATTCTGATTCAACTCATTTTGTCATATCTCATTATTTTCTTCATGTTTATTTAGAGCCATAGAGTCATACAGCACAGAACAGACCCTATGGCCCAACTCATCCATGTCCCCTTTTTGCCTTCCTGATTTCCCTCTTAAGTATACTCCTACTGCCTTTATACTTTTCTAAGGATCCACTTGATCTATTCTGTGTATATATATATATATATGCTTATATATGCTTCCTCCTTTTCCTTAACCAAACCCTCAATTTCTTTAGTCATCCAGCATTCCCTATACCTACCAGCCTTTCCTTTCACCCTGACAGGAATATACTTTCTCTGGATTCTCGTTATCTCATTTCTGAAGGCTTCCCATTTTCCAGCTGTCTCTTTACCTGCGAACATCTGCCCCCAATCACTTTTCGAAAGTTCTTGCTTAGTACCGTCAAAATTGGTCTTTCCTTCAATTTAGAACTTCATATTTTCTCCATTCCCTGGGTAAAGAGGTTTCTCCTGAGCTTAGTAGTGGATTTATTATTGATCACCTTCTGTTTATAAACTGATTTGGCGATGTCGGTGTTGGATTGGGGTGTAAAAGGTAAAAAATCACACAACACCACTCCTCAGCACCACACTCCACCGCAAACCCACGGATAACCTCATGATGATACACTCCTCCAGCTTCCACCCGAAACATATTAAAACAGCCATACCCTATGGACAAGCCCTATGCATACACAGGATCTGTTCAGATGAGGAGGAATGTGACGAGCACTTGGAAGTACTCAGGGATGCCCTCATAAGAACAGGATATGATGCACAACTAATCATCTGCCAGTTCCGATGTGCCAGAGCAAGGAACCGTAATGACCACCTCAGGAGACAGATGCGTGCTGCAACCGACAGGGCACCCTTCGTTGTCCAGTACTTCCCAGGAGCTGAAAAACTACGCCATGTTCTTCGTGGCCTGCAACACATTATCAATGAGGATGAGCACCTCACCAACACTTTCCCCACATCTCCAATTCTCACCTTTAAACAACCGCCAAACCTCAAACACATCATTGTTCGTAGCAAACTGCCCAGCTTTCAGGACAACACCAGGCAACCTTGTCACGGTAGATGCTGGAAGACGTGTCACAATGTCGATACGGGTACCGCCATTACACATGGGGACATCTTCCACCATGTACGTGGCAGGTACTTACGCGATTCAGCCAATGTTGTCTATCTTAGATCCTGCAGGCAAGGATGCCCTGAGGCATGGTACATTGGCAAGATCAAACAGGGGTTATGGCAATAGATGAATTAGACACTACAGAAGAATCTACAGGCAGAACTGTTCCCTCCCAGTCAGAACACTTCAGCAATCCGAGACATTCAACTGTGGCCCTTCGGGTGACCATCCTCCAAGGTGGACTTCGGGACAGGCAACAGTGAAAAGTCGCTGAGCAGAGATTGATAGCCAAGTTCGGTACCCATGATGATGACCTCAACTGAGACCCTGGGTTCATGTCACACTACAGATGACCCCATTGCAGTGTAGATAGACACAGGCTCTCTTTTCTCTCTCTCACACGCACACGCACACACACTCATTACCCACCACACACACACGCTTGCGCGCACACACAGTTTGTGGGGTGAATTTATACTTGCAGAATTACATGTTACTTTGCTCAAAAACTGCACGAATCCATGTAAGATTCTGAAAATCCGTTTTTGACATTAGAATCAGTCTGACCATTATGGCACAGACAGCCTCACAGGGCGTTAACACCTTTAATACCTTATCTGGGCCGACATGACACCAGTTGTTAAAGTGCACTCGAGAATGTAACTTTTTAAAAAAGTTTTGCGATTTACATATGAAAGAACTGATTCCAACATGGTTATTCTAAAAGATGAGAGACTTCAACAATCCAGGTCTTTCTCAATATATAATTTCAGTTGCATCACACTGGAAACTTTTGCTATAAATTCTGTGTTTATAATCTTATTCTTCACAATCACCTGATGAAGGAGCAGCGCTTCAAAAGCTAGTGCTTCCAAATAAACCTGTTGGACTATAACCTGGTGTTGTGATTTTTAACTGTTTATAAACTGCTAGTGTTGCACTTTACTGCAGTTAGAAACATCTCCCTATCTACAATGACAAACCCCCATTCATATTTTTGGTCTTTTTCAAGTCATCCTTCACTCTATCTAAGCATAAAAGCCCTAACATGTCCAATGTTTCTGATAGCTATAACTCTCCATCCATCTCATTTTAATTAATCTCTTTGACATGTTATGACACGAGTTTGGGCAGCTGGGGCTTGACCTCTGGCCTCTGGCCCAGCAGTGTACGCACCACTATTGCGCTGCAAGAACTCTTACTGCTCAGACTTGTATCATTGTTTATTTCCTTCTCCAGTGCCTCATATCCTTTTAGTAATAGGAAGTACGAATTGTGTTTGGCATTTGTATTGTATTGTTCTAATTCAAATTGTTGTTCAGATCGGAGAGAGCACATACCTCAGTTGTAACACTGGAATCAGATCTTTAGCACGCTCGTATAATATAATCCATAATGGTACTCTGGCAAATTATATCATACAGCTCCAGTATGACTATATCATTCTTTATTGAGCTCACAGTTAACTATGGCAATTCTGGTACATCTTGCTGTACAATCCAGTACGATTGTAACAAACTTTATATACGTTTTATAGATATAAGACACATGAAGTAACAACAGCATTATTATAGTAGTGACCAGATCAACACCTCCCGGACTGTCAGACATTGTTGAATAATTTTCAATTCCCCATCCTTTCCTTCATCCAACATCATGAATTATTCCTGTTTGGCAGAAAGTTGTTTCATCTTGTGATATTCTGATCCCACAAGCAAGATGCACTGCTGTTTTGGTACTGTATGTAGTGTTCTAAAGTGTAGTCAAACCAACTATGCTGCCTTTCAGTTCGAATGAATAGTGTGACGATATAAATGTCATAACTTCATGGCTGTGCTTGCTGACACTAAGAAGCATGTGCATTAGCATCTGTAAATGTTAGAGATATTTACAGGTGTCAACTAATGACACTTTTAATGAATGAGTATACAGAGTCACAGAAATAAAATGCTTTTATTCAGAATTTTAAACATTGGATTAGTATTATGCACATGCTCAATCGATGCATTAGTGATAATTACCAATTAAACATAATTTTAAAATGGGTATATTGTTATAATACTATTTTATAGTGGTAATATAAATAAAATATGGAACAAAGTATAATTTTTTTCAAAATTTAATAATTGTCATGTGTGCATGTGTGTGGAGGGCTGGTTTCAACAATATGGTGTGTCGCAAGTATAGCCTTAAGTTTGCTTAATTATTTGTATTTTAATAAATAGTGCCAATTTTTCTAGCTTCTGCCTGCCATAATACTTTCTCAGCTATGGATCTCTCCAGTCATTTCCATGGCATTGAGATCTTACTACAATAATCACTGATCAATGATTTGCAAAGGTTTAGCATTATCTTTATTTTCATACATTTATATATTAATCCCATGATCTCTGTCTGTCTTTTTTACTGATTTATCAATTTGGACCTTGCACATTTTGAAACCTCCATTTCTAAGTACCAAGTGTCTCTACTCCACATAAAGACATATCTTTAGAAAGATTTCTTGCTTAATCTTTCTCCAAATCTGTTGAATTAGATTTCATAAAATTAAACTGCGCCAACATTGGCTAAATCTAATCATTCTACTCTCCAGAAATTACCTGCAATTCTCTCCATAGCTAAATTTGTTAGGATTTTTTTTTGTTTTCACTCAAGTTCCAATCATTTATTAACATTGACCTCTTGGAAGCTGCTATTGAACTTCCAGTGGTCTAAAAACATTTGTTAATCGCTGTTCTCGCGGTTTTCTGAATTTTGACCAAATTTCTCAACATTTTGTCTCACCACCTTTAATATTGGGTTAATTTTATAAACAGGCTTCCTGTTTTGCATTTTGTCAAATACTTTATATATATATTACCGACTGATATTTTTTTATCATCACACCCTTTTGATATTCCAACTGATAATTGGGGATTGGTCCCACTGCAAAAGCAAAAAGGAGAATACAACATCCAAAATCCCAAGATCTCTCATTTCCCTAAATAAACCGTCACATGAGAAATGCCAAAGTGCTTCCAGGAAATGGGGAGCCGAAACCTGAGCAAGACCAGTTAGGTTGATCAGAATGAAAGGTTGCTCGTCCAGTCCTGCTGATCCTGTCTCTGCCCACAGGTGGTTGTCTGAACTGTTGAGGGCAGTTTATTTTGAGAAGTTATATTACTGCAGTGTAATGTCCTTTTACAGAAGGGAGCAGTGAACTCTATGTATGTTAAAGTACGCTGTGCATTTAATTTTAGTGTTAACCATTTGTGTGAAATATTACGTAGGACTTAACCTCTCATTCATCAGAGTTTATAATCTTTCCTTTTGGTAGAAGGAGAATATGGCAAGTGTTGAGAAATTGGGTGTATCTTGGGAGATTGCAGAGGGGAAGAGAATTGATGCAATCAGTGCTCTCTTTTTAGACCATCCTCTTTAACATCCTTAACTGACCTCATTGTTGAGCTCTGGATGTCCCCATGGGTGGAATTAGAACATAGAATACCACAGTTCAGTACAGGCCCTTCGGCCCTCGATGTTGTGCCAACCTGTGAAACCAATCTGAAGCCAATCCCTCCTACGCAATTCCATGTTCATTCATATGTTTATCCAATGACCATTTAAATGCCCTTAAAGTTGGTGAGTCTACTACTGTTCCATGCCCCAACTACTGAGTAAAGGAACTCCTCTGACATCTGTATATAACTATCATCCCTGCATTTAAAGCTATGTCTCCTCATGCTAACCAACACTATCCGAGGAAAAAGGCTTTCAATGTCTGCTCTATCCAACACTCTGATTATCTTATGTCTCAATTAAGTCACCGCTCAACCTTCTCTCTCATGAAAACAGCCTCAAGTCCCTCCGCCTTTCCTCATAAGACTTCCCCTCCATTTCAGGCAATATCCTAGTAAATCTCCTCTGCACCCTTTTCAACGCTTCCACATCCTTCCTATAATGTGGTGACTAGAACTATATGCAATACTGCCAAGTGCGGCCGCACTAGAGTTTTGTACAGCTGCAGTATGACCTCGTGCTCCGAAACGCGATCACTCTACCGATAAAAGCTAACACACCATATGCCTTAACAGCCCTGTCAACTTGGATGGCAACTTTCAGGGATCCATGTACGTGGACAGAGGTCTCTCTGCTCATCCACGCTATCAAGAATCTTACCATTAGCCCATTATTCTGTATTCCTGTTGTTCCTTCCAAAGTGAATCACCTCACATTTTTCCACATTAAACTCCATTTGCCACATCTCAACCCAGCTTCGTCACTTATGTATGTCCCTCTGTAACCTGCAACATCCTTCAGCACTGTCCACAACTCCACCGATCTTAGTGTCATCTACAAATTTACTAACCCACCCTTCTACGCCCTCATCTAGGTCATTTATAAAAATGACAAACAGCAGTGACCCCAAAACACATCTTTGCGGCACACCACCAGTAACTGAACTCCAGGATGAACATTTCCCATCACCCGCCACCCTCTCTCGTCTTTCGGCTGGCCAACTTCTGACCCAAACTGCTAAATCATCCCATGCCTCCATATTTTGTGCAATAGCCTATCGTGGGGAGCCTTATCAAATGTCTTAGTGAAATCCATATCCACCACATCAACTGCTTTACCCTCATCCACCTGTTTGGTTACCTCAGAGAAGTCAATAGGGTTTGTGAGGCATGATCTACCCTTCACAAAACCATGTTGACTATCCCTAATCAACTTCTCCCTCTCCAGATGGTTAGAAATCCTATCTCTTATAACCTTATACAACATTTTGCCCACAACCAAAGTAAGGCTCACTGGTCTATAATTACCAGAGTTGTCTCGACTCCCCTTCTTGAACAAGGGGGCAACATTTGCTATCCTCCAGTTTTCTGACACTATTCCTGCAGATAATGATGATGACATAAGGATCAAGCCCAAGGCTGTGCAATCTCATTTCCCCCCGGCTTCCCCGAGAATCTTAGGATAAATCCCATCCAGCAGAGGGGACCTGTTTATCTTCGCACTTTCCAGAATTGGTAACACCTCCTTGTGAACCTCAATTCCATCTAGTCTAGTAGTTTGTGTCTCCATATTCTCCTCAACAACATTGTATTCACAGTGAAGAAAGACAAACAAAAAGTATTCATTTAGCGGTTCCCCTATCTCCTCTGATTCTACGCACAACTTCCCACTACTATTCTTGATTGGCCCTAATCTTTCTTTTGTCGTCCTTTTATTCCTGCTCTACCGATAGAAAGCTTTAGAGTTTTCCTTGATCCTATCTGCTAGCGGCTTCTCATGTCGTCTCCTACCTCCTCTTAGCTTTCTCTTTTAGGTCTTTCCTGGCTAACTTGTAACACTCAGGTGCCCTAACTGAGCCTTCACGTCTCATCTGAACACTTAGCCGCTGCCTTCCTCTTGACAAGAGATCCAACTACTTTAGTAAACCACAGCTCCATCACTCGACCAGGTATTTATCAAGGACACGCAGTAGCTGTTCCTTGAATAAGCTCCACTTTTCAAGTGTGCCCATCCCCTGTGGTTTCCTTCCCCATCCATTGCATCCTAAATCTTGCTGAATGGCATCATAATTGCCTTTCCCCCAGCTATAACTCTTTCCCTGCGGTATATACCTGTCCCTTTCTGTCGCTAAAGTAAACATAACTGACTTATGGTCACTAACACCAAAGTGTTCTATTGCCAGAGGAACTTGCTTTGTTACATGAAGAGATATGACTGTTTTTTCACCGAGGTTGTAATTTAAATCACTTAGTCACAGAGAGATGTACAGCACGGACACAGATCCTACGATCCAACTCGTCCATGCCGACCAGATATCCCAACCCAATCTAGTGTCACCTGTCAGCACCTGGTCCATATCCCTCCAAACCCTTCCTATTCATATACCCATCCAGATGCCTTTTAAATATTGTAATTATACCAGCCTCCACCGCTTCCTCGGGCAGCTCATTCCATACACTCTCTGAGTGAAAAAGTTGCCCCTTAGGTCTCTTTTATATCTTTCCCCCCTCACCCTAAACCTACACCCTCTAGGTCTGGACTCCTTCACCCTAAGGAAAAGACTTTGTCTATTTATCCTATCCGGGCCCCTCATGACTTTATAAACCTCCATAAGATCACCTCAGCTTCCGACGTTCCAGGGAAAACAGCCCGAGCCTATTCAATCTCCCCCTATAGCTCAAATCCTCCAACCCTGGCAACATCCTTGTAAATCTTTTCTGAACCCTTTCAAGTTTCACAACATCTTTCCGATAGGAAGGAGACCAGAATTGCATGCAATATTCCATCAGTGGCCTAACCAATGTCCTGTACAGCCGCAACATGATCTCCCAACTCCTGTACTCAATACTCTGACCAATAAAGGAAAGCATACCAAACACCTCCTTCACTATCCTATCTACCTGCGACTCCACTTTCAAGGAGCGATAAACCTGTACTGTAAGGTCTCTTTGTTCAGCAACATTCCCTCGGACCTTACCATTAGGTGTGTAAGCCCTGCTAAGATTTGCTTTCCCAAAATATAGCACCTCATGTTTATCTAAATTAAATTCCATCTGCCACTTCTCAGCCCATTGGCCCATCTCATCTAGATCCTGTTGTAATCTGAGGTAACCTTCTTTGCTGTCCACTACACCTCCAATTTTGGTGTTATCAGCAAACTTACTATGCCTCTTATGCTCACATCCAAATCATTTATAGAAATGATGAAAAGTATTGGACCCAGCACCGATCCTTGTGGCACTCCACTGGTCACAGGTCTCCAGTCTGAAAAACAACCCTCCACTACCACCCTCTGTCTTCTACCTTTTGACCCAGTTCTGTATCCAAATAGTGAATTCTCCCTGTATTCCATGAGATCTAACCTGCTCACCAGTCTCCCATGGGGAACCTTGTCGAATGCTTTACTGAAGTCCATATAGATCACATCTTCCACTCTGCCCTCATCAATCCTCTGTTACTTCTTCAAAAAACTCAATCAAGTTTGTGAGACGTGATTTCCCACATATAAAGCCATGTTGACTATCCCTAATCAGCAGTTCAGGCAGCATCCAACGAGCAGCGAAATTGACGTTTCGGGCAAAAGCCCTTCATCAGGAATAAAGGCAGTGAGCCTGAAGGGTAAAGAGATAAATGAGAGGACGGTGGGCGTGGGGAGAGAGTAGCATAGAGTACAATGGGTGAGTGGGGGAGGAGATGAAGGTGATAGGTCAGGGAGGGGAGGGTGGAGTGGATAGGTGGAAAAGGAGCTAGGCAGGTCGGACAAGTCAAGGAGACAGTGCTGAACTGGAAGTTTGAAAGTAGGATGAGGTGGGGGAAGGGAAAAATGAGGAAGCTGTTGAAGTCCACATTGATGCCCTGGGGTTGAAGTGTTCTGAGGCAGAAGATGAGGCGTTCTTCCTCCAGGCGTCTGGTGGTGAGGGAGCGGCCGTGAAGGAGGCCCAGGACCTCCATGTCCTCGGCAGAGTGGGAGGGGGAGTTGAAATGTTGGGCCACGGGGCGGTTTGGTTGATTGGTGTGGGTGTCTAGGAGATGTTCCCTAAAGCGCTCTGCTAGGAGGCGTCCAGTCTCCCCAATGTAGAGGAGACCACATCGGGAGCAACAGATACAATAAATGATATTAGTGGAGGAAGAACGCCTCCTCTTCCGCCTCGGAACACTTCAACCCCAGGGCATCAATGTGGTCTTCAACAGCTTCCTCATTTCCCCTTCCCCCACCTCAACCTAGTTTCAAACTTCCAGTTCAGCACTGTCTCCTTGACTTGTCCGACCTGCCTATCTCCTTTTCCACCTATCCACTCCACCCTCCCCTCCCTGACCTATCACCTTCATCTCCTCCCCCACTCACCCATTGTACTCTATGCTACTCTCTCCCCACCCCCACCCTCCTTTCATTTATCTCTTCACCCTTCAGGCTCACTGCCTGTATTCCTGATGAAGGGCTTTTGCCCGAAACGTCGATTTCGCTGCTCGTTGGATGCTGCCTGAACTGCTGTGCTCTTCCAGCACCACTAATCCAGTATTTGGTTTCCAGCATCTGCAGTTATTGTTTTTATCCTTAATCAGTCCTTGCCTTTCCAAATACATGTATGTCCTGTCCCTCAGGATTCACTCCAACAATATGCCCACCACCGACGTCAGGCTCACTGGTCTATAGTTCCCTGGCTTGTCCTTACCACCCTTCTTAAACAGCGGCACCACATTAGCCAACCTCCAGTCTGCCAGCACCTCCCCTGTGACTATCAATGATACAAATATCTCAGTAAGAGGCCCAGCAATCACCTCTCTAGCTTTCCACAGAGTTCTAGTGTACACCTGATCAGGTCCTAGGGATTTATCCACTTTTGTACATTTCAAGACATCCAGCACTACTTCCTCTTTTATAATATGGACATTTTTCAAGATGTCACCATCTGTTTCCCTACATTCTATATCTTCCATGTCCGTTTCCACAGTAAATACTCGTTTAGTATCTGTCCCATCTTCTGCAGCTCCATACAAAGGCCACATTGCTGATCTTTGAGGGACTCTATACTCTCTGTAGTTACTCTTTTGCCCTTAATGTATTTGTAAAAACCCTTTGGATTCTCCTTAACTCTATTTGCGAAAGCTATCTCATGTCCACCTTTTTCCCTCCTGATTTCCCTCTTAAGTATACTCCTACTGCCGTTACACTCTTCTAAGGATTCACTCGATCTATCCTGTCTATACCTGACATATGCTCCCTTCTTTTCCTTAACCAAACCCTCAATTTCTTTAGTCATCCAGAATTCCCTACACCTACCAGCCTTTCCTTTCACCCTAACAGGAATATACTTTCTCTGGATTCTCGTTATCTCATTTCTGAAGGCTTCTCATTTTCCAGCCGTCCCTTTGCTTGTGAACATCTGCCCCCAATCAGCTTTTGCAAGTTCTTGCCACTTCTGCATTGGAACATAACAAAACGTGGGGAGTGAGATTGAAGTTATAGAAATGCCTCATCAGCTGATAACCCCTTTCGTGCAGATGCCAACAGTGTTCAGATTTTGGCATTGGCAGACAATTGCAGTGTCTAGTATGTCTCGTAATTTTAATCTGTAATATATAGGTAGAAGCTAAAAATATTTTCCCCTTGGAAATGGGTTAGAATTGACTGTCATTTTTTTGTGATTTAATATTTTTGCAGTGGGTGTTTAGAACCTCACACTGCTTTGTTTTGTACTCTAATCTTGACAAAATCTCAAACAATTCATAATGGAATTCCAAAGATAGATCTGCACTGTTTCTTACCTTGACAAACTATTGCCTCTTTGTGTACTTCCCTCAGAACTGTGTTAACCCAAAACAGCCATGTCTTTTCCATTCTGTCAGAGTGATGCTGGGTTTAGTACTTTGTGAGTCTACAAGTGATTCCTCACTGAAAACTCAGCTTTTATTCCAATATGTAAAATGCACAGGATGATTTAAGGAGATATACAAAGTGACTTAACAGCATTCTCAAACTGTTTGACAATTACTTAAAGTGAATGGTTAACCTGTTCTGGATTCTGGTTGAGGGAAGAATGTTTGAACGCAACAGCACTATGCTTTTGAATACAGTGCGGCTGGGGTCTTGGTTTAAGTCTCATCCAGAGGAGACCACCTTGCAGTGCAGCACTTATCCAAGCAAAAGGATGACAGACCAGTGGGCTCAGCGTAGAATGAAGCTTGGTTCAGAACAGGAAAAGAAGTAACAGTTAAACTGACATTCTACATCTGATTTGGAGAACCAAAAGCAAACCCATTCTAAAAGATGAAAGACTTCATCTAGGTTTTTTCAATAAATCATTTCAGCTGCATGACGCTATAATCTTTTACTCTAAATTCTGTGTCTCATGGTCCTGCTTCACAACCATCTGATGACAAAGCAGCATTTTAAAAGCTAGTGCCTCCAAATAAACCAGTTGGACTATAACCTGGTGTTGTGATTTTTAATATCCTACAGCTGCTGAGAGACAGAAGGATGTCACTTTGTTTTTGCTATTTAGAACTATCTTTGACAGTTGATCAGTTCCTTCATTCTGTCAGTCTGTATGTGCATTATTGCAGCTTGATTAACCTGCATGTGCTTTAGATGTACAGAATCCATAATATGGTTGCATCTAACTCGTTGGTTCGCCCTGTTACTTTCGTATCGTGTCCACCATGATAACTACCTGAGACTACTGAAGTGATGTGGAGACTACTTGGAATGGACTTGAGGGTGTTGTGATTAGTTAAGGAATTATATCGTGACAGCTGCAGGTTTGAGCCATTAATTCCCTCCAGAATGGTTCTGCAATCAGTACTTTTTTTGAAATAGAAGAAGAACGTTAAAGAAAGTAGATGTAGGAGGAAGCCATTAAGCCCCTTAATTGAATAAGATCACAATTGATCCACCCCAGGCCTAAATTCCTTTCATGGCAGTTCATCATAGACTTTAACTCCATGCTATCTCAAGAAATAAATCTATATTTTTGAATACTGTGATCTAGCCTTCTCTCCAACTCTCTGGCTAGAGAATTCCAGACATTAAGTACCCTGTGGGAGATGAATATGGCAGATGGTGAAATTTGAATTTAATGATGAAAAAACATCTGGAAGTAAGAGTTTATCAATGGCAATGAAACTATTGCTAATTGTCGGGAAAACTCCATATGGTTCACTAATCTTTTTCAGGAAAGGAAACTGCCACCCTTACCTGGTCTGGCCTACATGTGACTCCAGACCCACAGCAATGTGATTGACACTTAACTGTCCTCTTGACCATTAGGGCATAAATGCTGACCTAGCCAGAAATCCCCACTCCTGTCAATGAATTAAATAAAAACTACCTTGCACCTCTGCTTTCTCATTTTGTTTGATATTTTTAAACCTGTCTAACAATTGAACCCTCCCCGTCACTAGTTTAAAATGGCAGCACAGTGGCTCAGTGGTTAGCACTACTGCCACACTGCGTGAGACCTGGATTCAATTCCAATCTTGGGTGACTGTCTGTGTGGAGTTTACACTTCCTCCCCATTTCTGCATGGGTTTTTTTCTCTGGGTGCTCCAGTTTCCTCCTCCAGTTCAAAGATGTGCAAGTTAGATGGATTGGCCATGCTAGATTACCCATAGTGTTCTGGGATGTGTAGGTTAGCCATGGGAAATGCAGGGTTACAGAGATGGGGTAGAGAGATGGACCTGGATGGATGATCTTCACAGGGTTGGTGTGGACCTATTGGGCTGAATGGCTTGTTTTCATGCTTTAGGGATTTTATTCTATTCTACAACCATAGTAAAATAGTTTGTCAAAACACTGCTCCCAACATGGTTCACATGAAACCCGTCCCAATACGAGAAGTCCATTTTCCCAATGCTGCTGCCAGTACTTCGTGAAATGGAACCCATTTCTCCCACGTCACTCTTCAAGCCACACATTTACACCTCTAATCTTTTTTGCTCTATGTCAGTTTGCATTTGGCTCATGTGATCCAGGGATTATTACTCTTGTGGTTCTTTTTTTTTAATTAACCCCAAACTGCTTGTAATCCCTCAGCAGACCGTAAGAACAGTACACCATGTGGTCCAGCCAAGAACCTGTACAATTGAAGCAAGATTTCATTCCTCCTATACTCTTTTTAATTTTCTTGTGATGATAAAGGCTAATGTTTTATACTAATTGCCTTGCTAATAGCTCGCTGTACCTGCATGTTAGCCTTCAGTAATTTATTGACAAAGACACCCAAATCCCTTTGCACATCTACACTTTCCACCTCTATACTTACCACTCGATTAGCAATTCACAAATGCTCAACGTAGTTTCTATCAAAGTAGATGATTACATTTTTTCCATATTATATTCCATCTACCATGTTCTTGCCCAGTCATTAAGTCTGTCCAAGTCCTTTTTAAAATATTTTGCATCTTCTTCCAAACTTTCCTAGTTAGTTTATAATCTGCAAATTTGTAGAATATTGCATTTTGTTCTTGTGTGCAAATCATTAATATAAGAACAGTCAGGGAGGTTATGTTGGAGATGTGCAGAAGGGTTAGGCCACAGCTGGAGTGCTGTATGCAGTTCTGGTCACCACGCTGTAGGATGGATATGATTGCACTGAATGGGTGCAGAGGAGATTCACCCGGATGTTGCCTGGGATGGAGCACTTTAGCTATGAAGAGAGGCTGGATAGGCTCAAGTTCTCTTTGTAACATAGGTGAATGAGGGAGACCTGGTAGTAGTGTATGTTGTTGTGGTTCTGTTCGCCGAGCTGGGAATTTGTGTTGCAGACGTTTCGTCCCCTGTCTAGGTGACATCCTCAGTGCTTGGGAGCCTCCTGTGAAGCGCTTCTGTGATGTTTCCAAATGACACAACCAGCTATCCTTAGTAGCCACACAAACAGATGACAAGCAACATGAGTTTGACTGGGACAACACTACCATTATAGGACAAGCCAAACAGAGAACAGCCAAGGAATTCCTAGAGCATGGCACTCCTCCCACAGATTCAATCAATAAGCACATCGCCCTGGACCCAATATACCGACCACTACAACGGACAGCTGGAACTGACCACCCGAAGCGACAGATTCAAACCATTATAAATGTTGGCGGAAAGATCACAGAAGCGCTTCACAGGAGGCTCCCAAGCACTGAGGATGTCACCTAGACAGGGGACGAAACGTCCGCAACACAAATTCCTAACTCGGCGAACAGAACCACAACAACGAGCACCTGAGCTACAAATCTTCTCACAAACTTTGAGTAGTGTATGTGATTGAGGAACCATGGACAGGGTAAATACAAAGCAGCTTTTCCTTTAGTTGATAGGTTAGTAACAAAGGAACGCACTTTTTATAAGAAGGTAAAAGGTTTAAAGGGAGTTTGAAGAAAATGATTTTCACCTAGGTAACAGGAAGTCTGGAATGCAGTACCTGAGAGGGTAGTTGGTCGAGAGAGTACTTTAGCGAGCACTTGAAATGGTATAACATTCAAGGCTATGGGCCTAGTGCTGGAAGGTGAGACGAGAATAGGATTAGTATAGTTTTAGCAATACAGAGTTGATGGGCCAAAAGGCATCTTCTGTACTGTATGATTCTGTGAACTGTGCACCAATCGCGTACCTGTATTTGTGACATCACACTTCAGCTCTAACAGCTTGAAGGGGCTCTCTGCCCCACTTTTATCTCCTGCCGCCACTACTCATACAGCTCTGCTCTTTAAAGTTGCTCCTCTGGCACGCTCTTGACTGTTTCAGAAGCAGTCCACGTCCAAATGTCGCAGCACCTGGACAATGTCCAGGGTTAGGGTGACAAGCACCAAGTAACATTCATGTTACACAAATGCTAGGCAACGATCATATTGAACGAAACAAGAATTTAGCCATCGCCTCTGACATTCAATGATATTTCCATCAATGAATGAATGATTTGTTGTCACCTGTGTTTTACAGTGAAATATAAAAGTGAAAATATTTCATCTGGTGTCGTTTTGATAGTTTTAAGAATAGAAAATGAAAAGATGTAGCTTAAGGAGGAATCAATCTGCACAATAGTTTTGAGCTGACTCAGAACCACCACTACTTTACCTGACCCAACTAATGTTTAAGTCGCCAATTCTCAGGTTTCATTTTTCACCACTGGGTTGATTCACCTTTGTCACTGCCCACACTGGGCACACCAACATTGGAGACTATCAATGCAGTTAATGTTGCCGTGGTGCTCTCTTGCCGCCACTTCCCCGCTGGGCCTACCTTGCTGACTCCACCTCAGGGCTCTCTCTTTCTGCACTGGGCTCACTCCAAACCAAATCAAACCCCTGCCCCACCCAATGATTCTTGCTGCCACTGCCACACATGTTGGAAGGCCATGCCTGCTCTCACCATGCCAAAGATGCCGATAAAGGCTTTTAAAGAGGAAAATAGACGACAAAAAGCAGAAGGAGGAAACCAGAAACAAAAAGACAAAGGGGATGGGACCCAGACCAGGAGCTCTAGCATAGTGCCTCTGCTCTGCTATCTTCGCCAATTACCATATGAATTCCCCACAGTTAACATCTTGAGGGTCACCATTGAGAAGAATTTGAACTGCACTAGCCATATAAATACTGTAGCTAAAAGACACATTAGGAGCAAGGGCTTCCTTTGTTCTACAGAGCAGTGGAGGCAACAGCCTAGTGGTATTATTGCCGGACTGTTAATCTAGAGACCCAGGTAATATTCTGGGGACCCTGTTCGAATCCTGCCATGGCAGGTGGTGGGTTTTGAATTCAATAAAATTTAAAGTCTAATGACAACCGCGAATCAATTGTCGATTGTCTGGTAAACACGTCTGGTTCACTAATGTCCTTCAGGGAAGGAAATTGCCATCCTTACTTGGTCTGGTCTACATGTAACTCCAGATCCATAGCAATACGGTTGATTCTTATTTGCCCTCAGGATAATCCAAGATGAGTAATACATGCTGCCCTCATCCCATGAATTTAAACAAAAAAGCTTGTCCACTGCAAAATGTAAATCGGTAGTGTGATGGGATATTCACCACTTGCTGTCGTGAGGACAGCTCCAACAACACTCAAAAGCTCAACATCATTGAGAACAAAGCAGTCCAATTGATGGCACCAGATTCACTCCCATCGCCGTTAACACTCAGCAGTGTAGAAATCCACCAAGGAGCCTTCCACAATGCCTTGCAAACTCTCAGCCGTCACCATTTAGGAGGGCAAGGGCTGCAGATATGTGGGAATATCGCCATCTACAAATTCCCCTCTAAGGCACTCACTGTCCTGACGTGGAAAAATGTCTGGTCTTCCATTGTCACTGGGTCAAAACCCTATTATGCACTTCCTAAAGGCATTGTGGCCACTAAATGAACTGCAATAGTTCATGAACAGAGCTCACCATCAGCTTTGCAAGGATACTTAGGAATGCTGACCCAATCAGTAATGCCTGCATCCCATGAATAAAGTTGCTTTACCCACTCTGTCCCGTTCTTTGTAAAGCTGCTGTCCCCACTCTCACACTCTTACAAAAAGCTGTTTTTCCTACTCTTTATGAAGCTGCCTTCCTATGTCCTCTTGTGCTGTTGTGGAAGGTGCTGTCCCTGTTCTCTCATGCCTTTTTAGAAATTGATATTCCCACACTCTGTCATGTGTTTCAGAAGCAATTGTTATCCTTCTCTCTCACGCTGTTTTAGAAGCTGTTACCCCTGTGCGCACACTCACTGTTTCAGAAGCTGCTGACCTCACTGTCTCTCTCCATTTTAGAGGCTTCTTTGGCTAAGACATCTGTTCAGCATTGAACTTATTCCTGTTGTTCATCATGGCTTTGGTACCCTCTGGATAAATCCAAAGGGATTTCATGGAAGTTTCTTACAGGTTGCATAATGTGTAATGAGGGTGTCTTCTTGTATTTACCTTTCATGTTTAGAATGCTTTCTAATTGAATGTTGTCTTTGTTTTCTGATAGCTTCGGTAATGTGATGTTAGACTGTCTTGGAGGCATACAGGATAAAATCACTGTGTGCGCGACTGATGACTCCTACCAAATGACCAGGGAGCGTATGACTCAAGCAGAGGAGGAGACTCGAAGTCGTGGCGCTATAGTTATTAAACTGGGAGGCCGATACAGAGGTATGAAAATCCTGAGCTTACTAGGTGTATTCTAGTCAAAGACTCTCCTGACCCACTGTTCAGTTTTATGACTGACTAGTTTCTGAGCTATCCATTTAAATTGCCTTATGAACCTTGAAGTGTGTGCAAATGCTCTGATCGGTTTGATCAGAATGCTGAACTAGTCTTATTGATAGTGATGACAGTGCAACTTAATTATAAGTATTTCACCTCTCAGTGAGCTGGTAAATTTAAGGAAAACAAAAAGGTATGTTTTTCCAAACTTAGGTTGATGGAACAAAAACAAATTGCTGGAAAAATCTCAGCAGATCTGACAGTATCTGTGGAGAAAAAGCAAAGTTGGTGTTTCTGGTTCAGTGAACTGTCTTCAGAACTGGACCAGAAATGTTAACTCTCCATAGATGCTGCCAGACCTGAGTATTTTCAGCAATTTCTGTTTTTGCTTCTAATTTCCATCATCCGCCGTTCTTTGGTTATTTTTGTGTAGGTTTATGTACATTGCAAGGAAAGTTAAAGGACCCCTTAATTTTGTGTTTAGCCCCTTCTGTATTCCAGAGTGTTTGAAATTAGCAATATGGAAAGATTGGGATTCTTCTGGGCCTCCCGCAGCTCCCAGAACTTTTCCAGAGACCTCGCCCCAATATGTAGTGTATCTGTAAGTTTGCAGGAGTTCTCCTGAGTCCCAATTGCATTGAACTATTAAACAATTCCTGGAACGACCACCTAAAGCCCCAATTAGGAGGTCTTGTGAATCCCAGTTCAAGGTAACACTTCCTGGCATAAGTGCAGGGAGAAGGCTGATCACTGCCTCAGAGTAAATACAGTTAAGATACACGCGTTTCAGGGCAGTTGGCAGAAACCCCCAGTGATGTTTGTAGGAGTGGAATTTAGTGTCATTGTGGGACAGTTTCCAGTCAGTTTTTTTGTGGTTTGATTCTCTTCAAACTCTTTAGTGTTGCAGCCTTTTAACACCTTCCCACTTGTGTGGCTCCATGTGTAACTGGATCCGACTGTTTACAATTACAGATCAAAATGTTCTCTCGTTAATGATTTGGCTCAATGTTGAGTGACATTTGGAGAATGAGCTGTGACAGTCTGTTACACACAACAGCAGAACTCCACTTCTCATTACAGTTTACATTAATGTTCAATATCAATGTGAGTAAAAGTAAACACAAGTATACAAGGCTATCGATTCCTAGCCATCCACTCAATCTGGGTGCCCGATCATTTCTTTATTGTTCGTGAGCTTTGTAGGTAATTCCAGCAATAACTCCCATTTATATAATACATTTAAAATATTAAAGTATTCCAATGACGTCTACAAGAAGCATTCCAAGCAAATATTTCACAGAGCCATGTTGTGATCCCAACTGATGCTATTACTGAGCAAGTCAGATCCCAGATTGAAGTCTGGCAAAGTTGTTTGATTTTTTTTGTTTTACTCAGTCTATCACTGAAACATAAGCATGCAATACTGCAGACTTAGTTTTAACAGCAAAACAGAAGTTTATTATGTAAAATGAACAAAAATGAATTTAAAGATTTCAGAACATACAGTAAAATACAATCCCATTAATCCCAAAACAGCCCCGTAACGATGCTCACATCTAGAAGGCTTAATTTAACCGTGGCTTTAGTGTCCTGTCTTGAAAATCCTATGCCTCCTCCTGGGATACATACAACCTGGGATACTCAAGTGGCCTGAACTGATGGAATGTAGTGCTGGAGGAGGTTATGTATCTAGCGACAAGACTATAGAAGGGTTGAACACAAGGTAGAAGTGTTCAAATTAAGACATCCCCATACTGGGAGGCGGTGTAAGTCAGTGATCAAAGTGAATTGGACTTGGTGTGAATTGGGCTACCAGAGAAAAAATATGAATAAGTTGACACTTATGCAAGGTGGGAGGAGACCATTGGCCAATGAAATATGGGCATAGAGTTTTTTTTAAAACGTGTAGGTTAGAGTGTGTTTTTGCAGGAGATGAGCAGGATTGGGGTGGAGATTCTCAGGGGGGCCAAATGTTAATTTGAAATCAAATTGTTTCCAAAATATATAAAAACAGGAAATGACATCACCAACCCAAACATAGAAAGCAGGAATTTTCAGCATTGCTTCGCCTGAGGCCCACTGAAGATGTTACCTAGTAGGGTAACGGAATGTCTGAAAATGAACCTTACAGCTCAGCGAGCAAACCTATGTCCAAAACCTCAACTTGAGCTACAAATCTTCTCAAAACTCGCTAGAAACTGCCTCTGAAGAATTGTTATATAGGACTTGAAGCATTAACCCTGATTCTCTCCACAGATGCTTTTCCCAGCACTTTTTAATTTCATATTTCTAGCACCCACATTATTTACTTCTGTTATTTTGTTTCAAATAAACTTGGGCTTATCATCAGGCAAGCTTGCCATCATGAGTTATTCACTGTTAGACATCCCTCCACAGACTCATTTTGAGGAAAACTGCTTGAGACCATCATGTCCCATGATTTGTGCTCAGTAAGCTTAACCAAGGTGTTCATTTCACTTATCATTCAAGCTGTTGATAAAAACACTGAGGGCCCTCTTGTGGTGAAGTGATAGTGTCTCTACCCCTGGACTGAGACACCCGGGTTCAAGTCCCACCTTTTCCAGAGGTATGTAATAACATGCCCCCTCTACAGGTTGATTAGGAAATATAGGTTGATGAAAACAGCTTGCACAATGGATTCCAACTGCCAATAATGAATGCTTAGAGAATTAAATTATGATGATTGCTGCAGCTCTATTAGAAATGTTGCTGCTTTGCACTTGCATATTGCAGCCAATTTTCATCAGTTTTTTTAAAATTTCAGTATCCTAATCCTGTCTCTTAACAGCAGCTGAAGATGAAGGATTGGGAAATATCTAGGTGTAAAGTGAGCAGCTGCATTAGAAATGTCTGAATGCAATACTGTATTTAGATGTACTTAATTCACCAGGAAAGCCATGATTCTTCTAAGTGATCACCAACTCTTCGAATTGTTCTTGAACTCATAACTCCTCTCCTAACTCTCCACCCAATGCAGCATCTCTGCTCTTGTTGGCTAGTTTAATGCATCTCTCGTCTCTGTCTTCGATGTCTATGGCTCCCAGCCTCTCACTTTTACTATTCCATACCACTTCATTAGCAGTGTAGCCCAAGTTAGAGAGACTGCAGTTTGTGCAGAGTTGGTGTCTTATTAGCTCAGTCTCAAATTCTTTGCGATCACCATGTGTAACAATTTGCAATGGCAAGCTTTTCCTCCTCCTAGTCATCTTGGACCATGTAATGTTGTAGATTTGACCATTCTAATCTCAACTTCGTAACAATCTGTTACTTCGTTTCCTTGCTTTTACTTCTCCATCTTCACCTACAAGACCCAAATTCTGCCCTACTCTTATCACTCATTTCTGACATGCGTTTTATGTTCTCCTTTCTCAAATATATACTTTCCTTTATAAAACAAATTGAATGCTTAATTTGGACTCTTAACTGTCTAGTTAAGTCCAACATTCCCAATTTACATTCAGGGTTTACATTCACCTGCTGTCAGTGTGTTTGTTTTTATGTTTAGGACTTTACTATTTACTGTTGACTGTTGCTGATTGGCACTAACTAAGATCATGATTTGGAGATGCTGGTGTTGGACTAGGGTGTACAAAGTTTAAAAAAATCACACAACACCAGGTTATAGTCCAACAGGTTTAATTGGAAGCAGTAGCTTTCAGAGCGCTATTTTTGACAACCACCTGATGAAGGATCGGCGCTCCAAAAAGCTAGTGCTTCCAATTAAACCTGTTGGACTATAACCTGGTGTTGGGGGATTTTTAACTATCTACAATCACGCCAACCCATTCCCTTACCTCCATATTCACTGGGATGAGGTTCCAGAATTGTATCCTGCAAGATCTGTTGCCTTAAAGATATGGAAGAGAGTGAAGAGGAAGAAGAAAAAGTCATGAACGTTTATTGAACACAGTAGATTGATTTCATCCTTTGAACACACGGGAATTGTGGCTGAAATGATTTGCTGTTTGAATAAAGGAATTGATAATGTTCTCTTTTTTATCAAGAACTTCAGAAGTTTGACCCTGAGAATAAAATCTTGGAATCTTTTTGAAAAGAGGGCAACAACAAGTACTTATTTTTTAAAAAAGTATTATGGCTAGACCTTTGGTAGACTTTTAGAATATATCTGCTAAAGAGTCTGAGATTTATGAATAAAATGAAAATGATCAAAGGGAGAATAGTAGTTGTCTGATTCGGAAACCATTGAGTGGTCCCTCCCTGTCTCTTTGTTCTCTTCCGTTGTTCCACTGCTTGGTCAGTCACTTTCTGTTCATTTGTGCCACTCTCATTCTTTGTCATTGCTCACTGCTTATAGACAATGAGTTGATTTGGCGGAAGGGTAAGTGAAAAGAGCCTCACCTGGTATCTGTATGTCATCCTTGGCAGAGCTGACTGGATCTCAGAAAGAGCGCACAGACTGCTTGATTTATTCAAACCTGTGTGCCACTGTGCTACCTTCCATGTTGCATGGCCTTTCATCTGAACTTTGAAGTATTGTCATGTATACCGTCATAGAGCTGTATAGCATAGAAACAGATCCTTCAGTCCAGCTTGTCCATGCCAACCAGATATCCTAAATCAATCTAGTCTCATTTGCTCCATATCCCTCTAAACATTTCCTTTTCATGTACCACCCAGATGCACTTTAAATGTTGTAACTGTACTAGCCTCCACCACTTCCTCTGGCAGCTCATTCCACACATGCACCACCCTCTGCATGAAGAAATTGCCCCTTGGGTCCTTTCAAATCTTTCTGCTCTCACCTTAAACCTATGCCCCTCATGGTTTTATAAACTTCTGTAAAGTCACCCCTTAATCCCTGAGGCTCCAGGGAAAATAGCCCTAGCCTTTTCCACCTCTCCTTATAACTCAAGTCCTCCAACCCTGGCAAATCTTTTCTGAACTCTTGCAAGTTTCACAACATTCTTCCTATATCAGGGAGAATTGAACATAGTATTCCAAAAGTTGTCTAACCAATGTCCTATACAGCCACGACATGACCTCCCAACTCTTTTACTTGATGCGCTGACCAATAAAAGCGAGCATACCAAATGAGGCCTTCACTATCCTGCCTACCTGAGACTCTACTTTCAATGAACTATGAACCTGCACTCCAAGTGTATAAATCCTGCCCTGATTTGCCTTTCCAAAATGCAGCACCTCACATTTATCTAAATTAAATTCCATCTGCCACTACTCAGCCTGTTGGCTCATCTGGTCAAGGTCCCATTGTAATCTGAGGTAACCTTCCTGATTGTCCACTACACCGCCAATTTTGGTGTCATCTGCAAACTTATGAACTATACCTCCTATGTCCACATCCAAATCATATATATAAGTAACAAAAAGCAGTGGACCCAGCACCAATCCTTGTGGCAGACCACTGGTCACTGGCTTCCAAGCTGATTATCTGCATCTCATTACTTAACCAGTATCCAATTTTAATTGCTTCCTTTATTGGTCTGTGGAATCTGATGAGAATGGTTTGGTGCCAAGGGATTATTTTGTTTTAAGCAGTTACAGTTTTGCTTCCCTTTATCTACATAGAACAATACAATACAGGAATGGGCCCTTCAGCCCACAATGTTGAGCCGAACATCACACCAAATTAAACTAAACCCTTTTGCCTGCCCTCGGTCCATAGCGCTCCATTCCTTGGATATTCATGTGCTTATTTAAAAGTCTCTTAAATGCCCCTGTCATGTCTGCCTCCATCACCACCCCTGGCAGTGCATTCTAGATTCATACCACTCTCTGGGCAAAAAACCTGCGCCTCTTCACTCCTTTGAACTTGTCCCCTTTCACCTTAAGTGCATGCCCCTTAATTTAGACATTTCAACTTTGGGTGGGGGGGGGGGGCGCGGGAGCGGGATCCCTCTATCAAGTCTCCCCTCAGCCTCCACCACTCCAAAGAAAACTCCGAGTTTTTCTACCTTCTCCTTATAGTTCATAAATCTACTGAAATAAAAAGAGGCAGATGAATATATGGAATAATTCTGATTCTGTTTTATAGAAGTCACAAAGATAAGGGCAAACTGAAAGAGTTGCAGTGACTTGACCACTGACCATAATAATGACATTCATGTAACAAAACATATCATTTTCTCCATCGACTAATTCTTAACTGTCTTCCTGGGACAAATCTCCCATGTGCTGTACTTTTATCTTTTTAATACTGCTCCAGCATTTTTAATTGCAGTTACGTTGAGCGATGGAAATGGATAACTAAATACTGCAGGGCAAGATTATAGCTGGGGCAAAGGCAATTATGAGGTGAATAGGCGCGATTTAGGATGCATAGGATGGAGAAGAAAACTGCAAGGGATGGGCACAAATGAAATGTGGAGCTTGTTCAAGGAACACCTATTGCATATCCTTAAGTATACACCTGTCAGGCAGGGAGGAAGTAGTCAAACGAGGGAACCATGGTTTACTAAAGAAGTTGAATCTCTTGTCAAGAGGAAGAAGGAGGCTTAAATTAAGATTAAACGTGAAGGCTCAACTAGGGCGTTTGACAGATACAAGTTAGCCAGGAAGGACCTCAAGAGAAGGCAAAGAGGAGACAGGAGGGGGACATGAGAAGTTTTTGACAGATTAAGGAAAACCCTAAGCTTTCTATAGGTATGTCAGGAATATAAGAATGACTGGAGTAAGATTAGGGCTAATCAAGGACAGTAGAGGGAGGTTGTGCGTGGAGTCAGAGGAGATAAGAGAAGTGCTAAATGAATATTTTTCATCAGTATTCAGTGTTGTTGAGGAGAATAATGAGATACAGGCTATTAGATGCGATAGGATTAAAGAGGTGTTAGCAATTTTAGAAAATGTGAAAATAGCTAAGTCCCCTAGGCTGGATGGGATTTATCCTCAGATTCTCTGGGAGGCTAGGGAAGAGATAGCAGAGTCTTTTGTTTTGATACTTATATTGTCATTGTTTACAGGAATAGTGCCAGAAGACTGAGGATAGCAAATATTGTCCCCTTGTTCAAGAAGGGGAGTAGAGACAACCCTGGTAATTATAGACCAGTGAGCCTTATTTCGGTTGTGGGTAAAATGTTGGAAAGGATTATAAGAGGTAGGATTTATAATCATCTAGAGAGGAATAATTTGATTATGGATAGTCAACACGGTTTTGTGAAGGGTAGGTTATGCCTCTCTAATCTCATTGAGTTTTTTGAGAAAGTGACGAAACAGGTGGATGAGGGTAAAGTGGTTGATGTGGTGTATATGGATTTCAGTAAAGTGTTTGATATGGTTCCCCGCGGTAGGCTATTGCAGAAAGTACGGAGACATGGGATTGAGGGTGATTTAGCAGTTTGGATCAGAAATTGGCTAGCTATAAGAAGATTGATGCGGTGGTTGATGGGCAATGTTCATCCTGGAGTTCAGTTACTAGTGGTGTACCGCAAGGATCTGTTTTGGGGCCACTGCTGTTTGTCATTTATATAAATGACCTGGATGAGGGCGTAGAAGGGTGGGTTAGTAAATCTGCAGATGACACTAAGGTCGGTGGAGCTGTGGATAGTGCCAAAGGATGTTGCACATTACAGAGGGGCATACATAAGCTGCAGAGCTCGGCTGAGAGGTGGTAAAGGAGTTTAATGCGGAAAAATGTGAGGTGATTCACTTTGGAAGGAGTAACAGGAATACAGAGTACTGTGCTAATGGCAAGATTCTTGGTATTACGGATGAGCAGAGAGATCTGTGTGTATGTTCATTGATCCCTGAAAGTTTCCATCCAGGTTGAGCGGATTGATAAGGCATACAGGTTTTATTGATAGAGGGATTGAGTTTCGGAGTCATGAGGTCATGTTGCAGCTGTACAAAATTCTGATGCGGCCACACTCGATTTGCATACAGTTCTGATCGCCGCATTATAGGAAGGATGTGGAAGCATTGGAAAGAGTGCAGAGGAGATTTACCAGGATGTTGCTTGGTCTGGAGGGAAGGTCTTATGAGGAAAGGCTGAGGGATTTGAGGCTGTTTACATGAGAGATATGATGATTTAAAAGTGACTTAATAGAGGTATACAAGATGATCAGGGGGTTACATTGGATGGACAGTGAGAGCCTTTTCCCTCCGGCTTTAAATTAAGGGGTGATAAATAAAGGACAGATGTCAGAGGTAGATTCTTTAATCAAAGAGTAGTAGGGGTGTGGAATGCCCTGCCTGCAATTGTAGTAGACTTGCCAACTTTAAGGGCATTTAAATGGTTATTGGATAAATATATGGATGAGAATGGAATAACATAGGTAAAATGGACTTCAGATTGGTTTCACAGGTCAGCGCAATATCGCGGGCTGAAGGGCCTGTACTGTGCTGTAGTGTTCTATGTTCTAAGTTCCTTCCTCCCTTGCTCAACTCAATGTAACATAGGCGATCTATTAAATACAAGGGAACCCAGAAATTGTTGCACAAACATAATTTACGGTTCCTTTGTCCAATTAAATGAAATTACAATAATAGAGTCTCTCTCAGTCGTTGTAAACCGGTCTAGGCATGGTGAGGAAAACCCCAAGTACTGGAGAGTCTTGGGAATCTGAAGGCCAGTGTTATCTGTTTCTTGCTAATATATTTAGCACTTGTGTTCTATTACTACCATTATGTGTCAATGTGATTCTGCACCAGGTGAGTTCTTGATCCAGTGATTTTCCATACTTCACCTTTGACCTAGTGGCAATGAAAGTACAATGGTATGACCATAATGTAACAGTAACTTGGTGTTGGTGCTGGCCCCTTTATGAAATATTTGTGTTGGTATTTGTGCCTGACTGTTTAATGGGTAAAGGTTAGTTTGGGTGTATATAACAGGTTTACTAACAGAAGTTCATGTTTCTGCCACACTCAGGTCTGACTGAGTTCTTATATGTTGGCTGTCTGGTTCCTTTCATTTCAGTTTTTCTTCTACTTTCAGCTAAAAGGGTGCTTCGCAAACCAGCACCTGGTATCCCTGATGCTGTTCCCCAAAGGAGGCGACCAACACCAGTGAACCTGGCAAATACAATGAAGAAATATGTCAGCAACGTTTCTGATCGGCCCTATCGAGACCGGGTTATCCACTTGTTGGCTCTAAAACCTTACAAGAAACCAGAGTTAATTCTTCGATTGCAGAAGGATGGAATCACCCAACAGGATAAGGACTCTTTGGAAAATCTCTTACAACAGGTAGCAAGCTCTCTCAATGTTCCAAAAGACTTCGGAGAATAGGCTAACATGAACAGGGTTGAGTGAAGTATTAGAGACTGTCAAGTGACTTAATGCACGCAGGTTCAAGTACAGCCCAAATGACTGGTTAAAAGCCTCCTCTTTTCTGCTGATTCTGACAAGCCACTGACGGCTTCAAGCCAGTAGTGAGAATATCAGAGTGCTTAACAGTCTCTGAACTATGGATTTGAGGCAGAGTAAAGGGAGTTTTACTCTGCATTCAAATTCCACTGTCATTTGGTACCAAGAATATCAAATGATAAAGCAGAGGCCATGGGCATGTCCAACACTTTGAAAGAGATATGCACTTAATCCACTCCATTGCTCCCTCTTCCCTGTAATTTATTTTCTGTTTAAGTACTTGTGTGTTGCTTTTGAATGATGTCCTAATTCTGCTTCCGTCATGTTAACTTGTTTAAGAAGAGAAAACTCCTTATCTTGCGTTTAGTTCTTTTGCCAGTTTAATCTGCATCTACTGATTAATAATGATCTGCCACTAGATTATTTACTTTTCTCAAGACAGCATTAGGTCCACTGCTTTTCTTGATTTATATTAATAGACTTGGGTTTGGATGAATTGGGCACAACTTCAAAATTTACAGCTAACAGAAATGTTGACATATTCTGAATTGTAAAGAAGTTAGTGATAGGTTTCAAGAGACTCTGGTCAGGCTGAAACAGATTGACACATGGTAGATGAAACTGTGTGAAAAGATGTAATTCTGGAGCAGGAACAAGAGAGGCAATATAAAATTAAGGATGCAATTCTAAAGGAGATTCAGGAGCAGAGAGATCAGAGGTATAGGTGCACCAAGCATTGAAGGTGACAGAGCAGATGAGAAAGCGACTAACAAGGCATTCTTCATGTTTGACTTTATAAACAGTGAGAGAATATTAAAGCATGCAAGTTGTGCTGAGCCCTTTAGAAGGCATTATCTAGTTAAAGAGCAGAAATTTCCACCACTACACTCTCAACTCAGATCTCCCAGCACCTGTAGTCCTCACTTTCTCCCACTATCTAGTTAAGGATGTAAAGGCATCAGAGTGGTTCAGAAAAGATTCACAGGAATGGGTCCAAGGATAAGAGAATTTAATTACATGGATGGATTGGTGAAGCTAGAGCTCTTCCTCAGATAGAAGGTTGGGAGAAGATTTTATAGTGATGGGTAGAAATTGCATCAATTGGCAAGGGATCAATAACCAGAGGACACTAATTTAAGGTGAATGATAAAAGAATAAGTGACGTGAAACAAGTGGTTAGGATTTGGGATGTGCTGCCTGAAAGTGTGATGGGGTGGATTCTGTTGTCATTTTCAGAAAGGAATTGGATAATCCGAAGGGAAAAAGTTATCAGGGAGGCGAGGAACCTCTGTCGAAGTTATACTGTCCATTGGAACGCTCTCTGGGCAGGTACAGCACAAGGTTAGATGCAGGGTAAAGCTGCTTGTACACTGTTCCCATCACAAATTCCCAGAACAGGTACAGGCAATTTCCTTGTGCCTGACACTAAATTCAGTATTGATTGGAATCTGTTATTGGTTAGATCCAGTATTGAAGGAATTGCTGTTTGTGGAATGTAATATTAAGAGCATGTACATCTGGATGTTAAAAATACCATGGCGCACTATTTGGAGAGGAACAAGGTGTTCTTTCCTTGCCCTGTGCAACATTCCTTCCCTCATCCAGTGTCTCCTTTGCTCTGATTGCTCATGTTTTTTTGTAAATTGAACATGACATTGACTGCATTTTGAAACATTTCATTGTAGTTTGCCGAATTGCTGCAATAATATTATCCAATCAAGTCTACACCAGCTCTCTTAATGAGCAGTTCATCTTGTGCAAGTCCCTTGCCTTCTCCCCAAAATGTTGCATGTTTCTCCTGCTCAGATAAAAATTGAATTTTGTTTCAAGTTTGATTGAACCTACCGCCACCACACACTCAAACCATTTGGTGTGAAGCTGTTTATCCTTGAGTCACTTCTGATTCTTTGATAGGGGCAGGCTGCACCTTCCCCCACCCCATGAGTGGAAGTAATTTACCCCAGCTACTCTGTGCAGGCACCTCATGACTTTGGCTCATGGTAATTTCATGTATTCATTCTCCTTTATTGGATGATACAGTCAATAGTAAAATTACCTTCTGTATTTGTGTTGAATTTTTTTTAGTTCCTAAAGAAGATAAAATAGCACAGATACCAAAGATTGTGTCTTTACGTATTATTGGACCAGTACTATTGAATCAGTTAAAATTGGAATCTATAAATAAATACTTCAGCATTATGAAAACTCATTCTATTTCCGAAATGAACACTCGCACATGTAATAAACTCCTCCTCACCCACCATACATAATATCCATTCCTTGTTCCAGGACAGCCAGTATTTTGTTGAAACGCCACCAATTATCAGAAGTCCCCTTAGTCTGAGGTCACCAGTATGTTTTTGAACTTATTGAAGATTTGTTCAGCCAGTTTCTGTGGCTCAATAATAAGTGCTTATGAAGCACTTGTTAAGCTTTTAGCTTTAGCTCTTGTGAAGTACCAGTATGTTGTGACTTTACAACATGATTATCAGTAGCCTTTTCTAATACCTTAAAATCAGCTTTTCAAGAGAATTTGAAGTCATCTTCACCCAAGTTTGATTTCAGCTCAGCATTCTTTGTTAAGTAAGGAACACAAAAGCATGGTTATTTACATGTGAATGCATATCAAAGCATGCCTGAGGTGTCTGCTAATTGTGTTTGAAACTTATGGATCCTTTATCAAGAGCATTGTATCAACCAATTGGTCATTTATCTTCTGCCTGGCTGACCCTTGGACACCACGGTGACTATTTTAAAATCAAAGATGCAACAAGATCCCCCATCAGTACACTGCAGTATGCCATTTCAGATGTAATTATCTGATCCCTAAAAGAAAACAGGAAGTACAATTTCAGAACAAGATTATTATTCTTCTTAATCTTTGTGTGTTTTATTATCCAGGTTTGTTTACCGTAGCTTTCTCCTTCAAGGGATTAAACCTTGACTGTTTCTGAACTACCTTCTTTAAAGGCAACTTTGCCCCGGAGGATCCATTAGTTAGTGTTGCAGTTAACTGCGTGGCTATTTTAGCATTTTAAATTTAAATTTCAAACATAATTTTTAAATTGGAAGGGAGTAGCAAAAGATAGTAGTTAACTGCAGTCATTAATTGATACATTTTCCGTTGCAACATCTCTACCAATCAGAATCCACTTGCTAGCCTATCTCCTCTTCTCTCATGCAGTACAAATTTTTTTTCCTTCAAATTTGTATTTCTTGTAAATTGTCCTGATGAGTTCTAGATGAATAGCTTTGACAAAATGTCTTTTTTTCAACCTTTGCGCTCTCAAATGACTGTGTACAAATAAATTCATATTGTTGTGACGCTACACGCTTTAATGTCATTATACTATTGATGACTTATTCTTTACTCTACCCATCTTTGGGTGAAAATGTTCTGTTGACTGCTCTGCTTATTCTTAACTTCCAGGCTCTCAACTTTTGTCTCCCAGAGTTTGATTTCCCTATTGCTTTAATAATTTACCATCTAATTTGGGGTCTGAAATTGAGAGCTGTGTTGAGTTGTATCTGTTATGTTGCAGGTGGCTAACCTGAACGTTAAGGATGGCACCTTTACCCTGAAAGACTTTGCCTACAAGGAGATCCAGAGAGATTGGCCTGGGTACTCTGATGGTGACCAGCAGTTACTGAAGAGAGTTCTTGTTCGGTAAGTAACATTAACAACACAGTGGGAAATATTAAAGAAAGCATGCTTAAAGAGTTGGACATGAATTTCTGGTAAGAGTTGTGGGTGACCAGAAGGTTGCCAAAAATATGGGTATTTAGAAAGTTTTTAAAAGGGATAGACAATAATAAAAGCATAGGCTATCAAGATAGGACTACTAAATAACACGACATTTACATTGCACAAGTAGCCTCAACAATCGAGATCATAATCATCTGCCCTAGGCAGCAGCATGTCTTTATATCATGCAGAAATACTTAACGATTTTTACAACGTCATTTTACATTTGTGATTATATGTTCTCCTCTCTACTTTCTTTGAGAAACTGTCCATATTTCTCTTAGATTAGGTTACTTTAGATTTCTTACTTAGTGTGGAAACAAGCCCGTCAGCCCAACAAGTCCATACTGACCCTCCAAAGAGCAATCTACCCAGACCCATTCCTCCACATTTACCCCTTCACCTAACACTGTGCAATTTAGCATGGCCAATTCACCTAACCTGCACATCTTTGGCCTGTGGGAGGAAACCGGAGCACCTGGAGGAAACCCACGCAGACACTGGGAGAATGTGCAAACTGCACACAGTTGCCTAAGGCAGGAATTGAACCCAGGTCTTTGGCGCTGTGAGGCAGCAGTGCTAACCACTGTGCCACCGTGTGTGATATAAATGCTGAACCTCTTGTACTGTGCCATTCATAGTGTGAGACATTGCATTATAGAGATGACATCAAAGAAAAAGAGGAACCATCTTGATCCCACTGCTGTTTGTATTCTTACAAAATACAGCTGAAAAATATAACTTCCATCATGATGCTAGTGAATTCTGCTCAACTAGAATGATCCAGGCAAATGTGATTCAACAAATGGAGCTCTGTTTGTACTTATGTGGATCCATATAATTTTACTGCTCTGTACTGAACACTGCTAGCATTTTATTCCCATTTGTTTTATGATATTCTTTAGCTTTTTCCTCTTGAGAAAGTTTAAATCAATTTAGATGCCTTGACAACTGATATGCTGGCTTAAGAACACTAGACATAGGAGCCATTCAGTCCTTTGAGGCCACACCACTACTTGTTAAGATCATGGCTGATCTTCTACTACAACACTGTTTGCCTGCATTATTCCTATAGCCCTTGATGTTGATCTGTAGAAATTTACAGATTTCTGTCTGGAACATACTCAATGATTGAGTCTCCACATCTGTCTTATGCAGAGAATTCTAAAGATTCATCGTGCTCTGAGTGAAGAAATTCATTCTTCTCTTGGTGCTAAATGACCTGCCCCATGTTCTGTCACCATGTTCCTTGATTCTAGAGCCTCTAGCCCGGGTAAGCATCCTTCCTGCAGCTATGATTTGGAGGTGCCGGTGTTGGACTGAGATGTACAAAGTTTTAAAAATATCGCACAACTTCAGCTTTCAGTCCAACAGGTTTATTTGGAAGCACCAGCTGCTCCTTCATCAGGTGGTTGTCAATGTTTTAATCCAATCTTAAAAACAAACCTGATGAAGGAGCAGTGCTCTGAAAGCTAGTGCTTCCAAATAAACCTGTTGCTCTATAACCTGGTGTGAGATTTTCAACTTCCTGCAGCTGCACTGTCAATTAGGATCACTCTGATCCTTCCATACTCCAGAGAATATAAACCCTGTCTATTCAATCTTTCAGGACAGTCCCTCCATATCACAAATCAGTTTGATGAACATTTGGGTGAGGGCACCAAAGCTACACACGACCTCATTATAATAAATCCTCCTGTCGATATTTGTATCATCAGTAAATTTGGATACATTACACTGTGGTCCCTCCTCAAGACATTAATGTAGATAGCAAATAATTGAGGCTCTGGGATTGATCCTTGTGGCACTCTGCTAGCTACATCTTTCTAACCTGAACGTCATCTGTGTGTTTAAAAAAAACTGATCCTAATCCAGGCTAACACATTACCCATAACACCATGAGCTCCTATCTTGTACAACAATCTTTTACATGGCATCTCATTGAATGCCTTTGGAAAATCGAAATAGACTGTATCTACTGGTTATCCTGTTAAATAATCATTGGTTCTATACAATTACTGAAGAGTTACACACAGTCTGCTAAATAAACAGTGATTCTGCAGTTACACAGGTGAACCTTGCCCAGCTGAGCTTGAAGGGATGCATCAATTTCTTTCATTTCCCACATCTCCACTGGTGACAACAAACCTTACATTTAACCAGTGTTTGGGGCTGCACAGTGGCCCAGTGGTTAGCACTGCTCCCTCACAGCGCCAGGGACCTGGGTTCACTTCCCTACTAGGGTGACTGTGTTTGTGGATTTCCTCTGGGTGCTCTGGTTTTGTCCCACAATCCAAAAGTTGTGCAGTTGAGGTGGATTGGCCATACTAAATTGCCCTTGGTGTTCAGGGGTGTGTAGGTTTGGTGCATTAGTCAGGGTTAAATGTAGAGAAACAGAGAATGGTTTTGGGTGTGATACACTTTGTGGGGTTGGTATGGACTTGTTGGGTTGTAGGGTCTGTTTCCGCACTGTAGGAATTATATGATTCTATGATCTGTTTTAGTCCATGTTTATTTTAGTATCTGAAACAAGTTAGCCAGGTTCTTTATTGATAGAGTCATAGGGATGAACAACACGGAAACAGACCCTTTGGTCCAACTCATCCATACTGACCAGATGTCCTACATTAGTCTGGTTCCACTTGCCAGCACTTGTTAGTCACAAAGAATAAACCCATCATGATCAAGGGCTCCAACCCAAAATGTCAGTTTTCCTGCTCCTCGGATGCTGACTGACCTATGCTTTTCCAGCAACGCACACTCAACTCTGATCTCCAGCATCTGCTGATCTTACTGTCTCCACAAAGAATAACACAAAAAGCTTGCTGACAAAGGAAAGGTCTAGACTTTGCAGTGATATTCAAGCATCTTAAATTTAACCTGAAGCAAGCCTGTTAAGACAAACAATGGTCAAATATCACCTTACAATGCATCTAAATGCATTTGATCAGGACAAATCCCAGCTATCTCAGAAATATTCTCTCCAGAGAAAAAGGGATTGCAATGCTTCACTTCTATTGATCTGGCCCTAAAACACACTCAAAAGCTGCCCATCGTGAGCTCTATGTTCTAGTATTTCACCTTCCTCTTTGGGCATTGCGCTCCCTTGGACTCTTGGAAACAGTGCTTCAAGCTTTTAACAAACGGTGAGCTTCATCAAGCCCTTGGCTTTGTTTCCCAAATTATAACCTACCACAGAACAAATACCATTTGTGGGTTGCTTTCACCCTTGTCCACAACTGCACTGAACTGCCAGGATTTCCTCAGCCCTGACCTTTAATTGTCTAACAATTCATAGAATATCCTTCTGAGTTCTAATAGTACAGAACTATTCAACTACACCTGACTTCTCCGGAGCCCCCAGTTACATCGACCTGGGTATAATACAGTTGCCTTTTCAATAATCCTGCTAAACAGTTATTTTCTGCATGGAGCTTGCTTCTGTCTTTATCTGACTTCTGGCTGTGACACCAGAATTGCTGTCACTGACCCCTGAACAATTTTGAGTGATGTATTGAGGAGGCTTGCCACAAGTCCTGCCCTTGTTTCTAGGCAAATATAATGTAACTAATATTTTGTACAATAAAGTGTAGCTATCAGCAGTGGATTTGATTGTAACAACCTCTTGGAACTGTTTGTCCCCTGAATGTTACAATGTTCATTGAAACATCTGCCAGCTACTGGGCCACAAACTGATAAAACAAAAGAATAAATGCACCACACACTGCACAGGTATACAATGAGTGAGCCTTACCCTGAGGAGTACCCTGCAGACGTTCCTGTGCTTTTATGCAAATTAAATAACACAGTTCGACAAAAGACCCTTCAGTCGGACTTGTCTGCGCCAACCAAACATCTCAATCTAACCTAGTCCCAGTTGCCAGCATTTGGCTCATAGCCCTCTAAACCTTTCCTATTCATATATCCATAAGATGCCTTTTAAATATGTATTTGTACAAACCTCCACTACTTCCTCTGGCAGCTCATTCTACACATGCACCACCTTCTGCGTTAAAAAAATTACCCTTTAGGTACTTTTTAAATCCTGTCCCTCTCGCCTTCAACCGATGCCCTTCAGTTTTGGACTCCCCCCCCCCCCCCCCCCCCCCCAACCTGGAAGAAAGACATTGGCTATGAACGCTATCCATGCTTCTTCTATTATAAACCTCCACGTTACCCCTCAGGCTCCAGTACTCCATATCAAATGGTGTTTGCTTTTTTTTCTGTGTAAATCCTGTAATTCTAAGGAAGCCCCTTTTAAATATTCAGCACGTTATCAGTTTGTATATTTTGATGTTCTGATCTGTGTTAGAGTCAGAGTGCAGCATCGTTGTTATGCTCTTTATCAGCTGTGATCTTATGGTTGTGTCTGAAGAATCAAGTATTTGCTGCAATCTGCTTTCTCAACAGGGTTTCCTCCATCCAAACCATAATTTTCTCATGAGCCGTGTTGTGGGTTCTGCAGCAGCTAGATCTATAAATATGCACAGGAAAGAATGGGTTTAACCAAGTAAACAGCTTGCATTTCCCTGCCGCCACTCGGGCATCAGAAAAGAAAATGTTACCTGAAATATTTCCAACTGCTGTGGCATTTATCTGGTGGACACCAAGGAACATGAGACATTGCAGTTATGCAGAGGGAGGTCTTTAAGGAAGCTGCAGCTTTTTGTATTTTCTCAGCATGGGTTCAGTATTGGCTCTGGATTCTCCATTCGGTGTTTCTCCTCCAAAAAGTGTGGAAGGGATTGTATGATGCAAGACAAGTGATGACCTATCCAAAGAGTGACACCATTGACAAACTATCAGATGCATTGTTTTTGAATGTCATTATTCAAATACTGTCTGATGCTGGAAGACTGAGGGGTGACGTGAAACACTCTGCAGATATGGTGTTCAGTAGCTGATGTTTTAATTTGCAAGGGGAGACTATAACTAAATGCCTAAGGTATCCAGAAAAAGCATTCTTAACTTCAGAATGGTGAGGAAGGAACTCTCTATCATTTAGAGTATTTGAGTTGAATAATATGCATTTCAGGGGAAGCTAGATAAACATGAGGCAGAAGAAAATAAGTAAGTTGCATTGCTAGAGATAAATGAGAGGATATGGACCATAAATAGCAGCATTACTTTGTTGGACAAGTCTGTTTCAACGTAATACATTCGAATGATTAAAGTTTAGGGATGTGAACTATTTTTAACCATTTTTCAAAGCTTTTGGGGAAATCTTTCCCAAAAACCTATCAATGCTGGGGATTAACTAAAATTTCTATAGCTGACATTGATGAATTTTCCTTGAATTAAGTGGATCCAGGGATATGAAGCAATATCATATAGTGCTGTCTGTCAGTGCAGTCCTAAGTCATGCTGCACTGGTAGAGGTGCCATCCTCAAACAGCAGTAAAATTAAACCTGTTCTCCTGATCAAATTAGCCCCTCAATCAACATGAGATCAAAAATTCACTGTTTATTTCCTTAAAAATCATACAATGTGAATGTTCATAATTATAATATTTACAACAGTTGCAAGATTCAAGTATGTCAATGCATATGGGTTGATAATGTATGTTTGTATGGGGAGATGAGACCACAAATATTTACTTTTGAAGGTTGACTCTAGCTATTATGTTAACTAAAATATCAGTCACTTGAAAGTGAGTCACTATAAATTAATCGGATGTTTTACAGCACAAAAAACACTTTCTAAACTCAAGGGCAATTACTGCTCATGTTCAACTATGAACTTGTTTATCAAATAGCCAGGTGTAGCTTTTTTTTCAAAAAAGGCAAAATATTGTGGATACTGGAAATCCAAAATAAAAGCACAAGTGCAGGAAAAGATTCGCAGAATTTCATTTCTGAAAAAGTGTCTCATAGGATTCAAAACATTGTTTTTCTGTCACTGCCAGTGCTGCCAGATCTACTGATTTCTTTCTCATTTTGTCTTTCTTTTTGTTTAAGGCTTTTTCAAAACTAGGTTGATATGTGACCAGAGACCATGAGTGTTATGAATTTGGAGTAAAGGCAGGAAGTAGCTGTGCTGTAAAAACTGTTTCCAAACTGTCATCAACAATGTTAATCAGCTTATTTTTCATTCTGCTAATATCCCATGCTTAGTTGCCTGAAATTTTGCTCCATTAGGTTCCACATCTTGTAGTGTCTTGGTCTGAGTGTCATAATGTGGAGGTGCTAGTCTGGGTCAGAGGTGGACAAGGTCAGAAGTCACATGACGCCACTTCACCTGACAAAGGGGCTCAAAAGCTTGAGATTTCAAATGAACCTGGAGTCATGTAAATTCTGCTTTTGATCAAGTGTGACAGAGTTAAGGCTAATCTTAAACCCTATCGCGGGTCAGAAAGCACACAAAACCCCAAAATGTATTAATGTATGTCTAGTCTCACACTCAACTTGCTTCACCATTACAGACCCATAGCCTCAGGACCAGAGCTGCTGCTCCAGTTCTTCTCTCCCCACTCCTCCTCCTCCACTCCTCCTCCCCTCTGCTCTCTCTCCTCCTCCCCCCCCCCCCCCCAAAAAAAATAATTGAAGTGCTCAAAGCTTTTCTTTTGGGCAGTATTCAAATTTTGAAACCACATTCTTTGAAAAAGAGCCTTCGATATGACAAAATGTCACTTCACAAGATCAGTAATTAACAGACTTTGACAGTCACATTGTGAGATTTGATAAATGTGGTCGGGTTTAAGGAGCCTTTTAAAGTATGAATTCAAGGCAGTGTGTTTTCGGGAGAGAATTACCTCCCTATAGGATCTAGACAGCTGATAACCACGATTACCAGTAATTGCTAAACAAACTGGGAAAGTTTAAAAAAAAATGCCAACATTCAGGGATTGCAGATACTCCTGAGGTTGCAGAGATGGAGCAAAAGCAAGGCCGTGGAGGAATTTGAAAATAAGGATGAAGAACAGAGCAACTTGTTAATATTGAAAATTTGACGGATGCAAAATTATTGTGGCTTCAGGGATGTCCCCATGATGCATAGAATAGCAAACTGGATTTTTTCAATTTATTACGAATGTGCTAAGAGAACTTTATCTGTCAGGTGGAATCCAATGAGCACGGTGAGGCATCAGGCCAAGGTCCCCATCAGCAAGTGTTGCTGACGTTGATTTGATCCTTGGTGTGTTCACATGAGGAATAAACACCAGGGTAATCTTGTGATGTGGGTATGCAAAGTCTCTGTGTCCTCACAACCAGCCTCTGTCACTGTTAGAGATTGTTCTATTTCTGCAGAAAATCCTGTCAACCACACAATGCCACTGGGGGCTCGGGGGAGACACCTTCATCAAGTCCAAAGGACAGTGCAAATTCAGCCTCTCCACCACAGGTATGACACAACATATGCTATAGACTGTACCTGTTTTTATATCCACTGTACTTTTGCGTCTTTTAAGGACGAACCTTGTGACACACCAGGCTGGAGTGACTATTATAGCAGCCCCACCTGGTGGATGTTCAAATGATTACAGACAGAAATTCATGGATAGTCAGTAAATTAGATTTATTAAAACATGTCTTCAACTGGAAGTCTCATTGTGATCCAGTGAATTCACAGTTCTGTATTACTGAAATGAATCCTTAGATTGTGCCCAAGCCTTAGATTGCAGCTCAAACCAGAAACCTGCCAACTTTAACAAAGTGCACCTGCTGAGGAATCGATCAAGTGGTTGTTACTATGCTGAGCTCTCAATACTGGAGCCAGTCAGAAAGCCAATCAAAAGATTAAGCAAAAATTGCCCTGAACACACGCAACCAGTGCTATTTTGTTTCGAATTTCCCCTCTCCTTGCTCTAATAAGGCAACACTGTGTATGCATCCCAATGTGTTTCCAGTAACTTGTTGATAAAGTTTCAAACATCATCTTATAATTTGCTTTAAAGCTCCCATTTTAGTCCACAGTCCAAACCACAAAATGTGGTCTTTACACTGGAAACATGCAGGGTTTAATTGCTCTTGAGAACAATGGTGGTTAGTTGTTTAAGGTTAGTTGCCTGGAGCTTCACTCAATTAACCATTCTGTAGGAGTACATTTAGGCAGAGTATGTTCAGAAACTCTACCATGTGGCAGTTCTGGTTCTGACCTTACTCTTGTCCACACTCTAGCATTGGCCATTTTTCATTCTGTTGTCAAGGCACTAGAGCCAGTAAGAGCATCTTTTTTAGCTCACAGATGAGGTTTCTCACTCCAAATAGGCAGAAACAGGCCAAGGTCTGAGAGAAAGTGAGGGCTGGAGATCAGAGCTTAAAAATGTGTTGCTGGAAAAGCGCAGCAGGTCAGGCAGCATCCAAGGAGCAGGAGAATCAACGTTTCAGGCACAAGCCCTTCTTCAGGAATGAGGAGAATGTGCCAAGCAGCCTAAGATAAAAGGTAGGGAGGATGGACTTGGGGGAGGGGCTTTGGGGATACGATAGGTAGAAGGAGATTACGGTGAGGGTGATAGGCCGGAGAGGGGGTGGGAGCGGAGAGGTTGGGAAGAAGATTGCAGGTTAGGAAGGCGGTGCTGAGTCTGAGGGTTGGGACTGAGAAAAGGTGGGGGGAGGGGAAATGAGAAAGCTGGAGAAATCTACGTTCATCCCTTGTGGTTTGAGAGTTCCTAGGCGGAAGATGAGGCGCTCTTCCTCCAGGCGTCATGTTGCCATGGTCTGGTGATGGAGGAGGCCAAGGACCTGCATGTCCTTGGCGGAGTGGGAGGGGGAGTTGAAGTGTTCAGCCACGGGGTGGTTGGGTTGGTTGGTGTGGGTGTCCCAAAGGTGTTCTCTGAAATGTTCTGCAAATAGGCGGCCTGTCTCCCCAATGTAGAGGAGGCCACATTGGGTGCAGCAGATGCAGTAAATGATGTGTGTGGAGGTGCAGGTGAATTTGTGGCGGATATGGAAGGATCCCTTGGGGCCTTGGAGGGAAGTGAGGGGGGAGCTGTGGGCGCAAGTTTTGCATTTCTTGCGGTTGCAGGGGAAGGTGCCGGGAGTGGAGGTTGGGTTGGTGGGGGGTGTGGACCTGACGAGGGAGTCGCGGAGGGAGTGGTCTTTTCGGAACACTGATAGCGGAGGGGAGGGAAATATATCCCTGGTGGTGGGGTCTGTTTGAAGGTGGCGGAAATGACGAAGGATGATATGATGTATCTGGAGGTTGGTGGGGTGGTAGGTGAGGACCAGTGGGGTTCTGTCCTGGTGGTGATTGGAGGGGCAGGGTTCAAGGGCGGAGGAGCAGGAAGTGGAGGAAATGCGGTGGAGAGCATCGTCAACCACATCTGAGGGGAAATTGCAGTCTTTGAAGAAGGAGGCCATCTGGGTTGTTCGGTATTGGAATTGGTCCTCCTGGGAGCAGATAAGGTGAAGGAATTGGGAATATGGGATGGCAATTTTATGGGGGGGGGGCAGGGTGGGAGGAGGTGTAATCTAGGTAGCTGTGGGAGTCAGTCGGTTTATAGTAAACGTCCGTGTTGAGTCGGTCGTCTGAGATAGAAGTGGAGAGGTCTAGGAAGGGGAGGGAGGAGTCTGAGATGGTCCAGATAAATTTGAGGTCGGGGTGGAAGGTGTTAGTAAAGTGGATGATCTGTTCAACCGCCTCGTGGGAGCACGAGGCAGCGCCGATACAGTCATCGATGTAGCGGAGGAAAAGGTGGGGGGGTGGTGCCAGTGTAGCTGCGGAAGATGGACTGTTCCACATATCCAACGAAGAGGCAGGCATAGCTGGGGCCCATGGCTACTCCTTTGGTTTGGAGGAAGTGGGAGGATTGGAAAGAGAAGTTGTTCAGGGTGAGGACCAGTTCAGTCAGTCGAAGGAGGGTGTCAGTGAAAGGGTACTGGTTGGTTCGGCGGGAAAGGAAGAAGTGGAGGGCTTTGAGTCCTTTGTGATGGGGGATGGAGTAGTACAGGGACTGGATGTCCATGGTGAAGATGAGGCGTTGAGGGCCAGGGAAGCGAAAATCATGGAGTAGGTGGAGGGCGTGGGTGGTGTCCAGAATGTAGGTGGGGAGGTCTTGGACTAAGGGGGACTGGACCGTGTCGAGGTATGCAGAAATGAGTTCGGTGGGGCAGGAGCAGGCTGAGACAATGGGTCGGCCGGGGCAATCAGGTTTGTGGATTTTGAGCAGGAGGTAGAAACGGCAGTACGGGGTTATGGGACTATGAGGTTGGAGGCGGTGGATAGGAGATCCCCTGAGGTGATGAGGCTATGGATGGTCTGGGAGATGATGGTTTGGTGGTGGGAGGTGGGGTCATGGTCAAGGGGGCAGTAGGAGGAGGTGTCCACGAGCTGGCATTTAGCCTCAGCAATATAAAGATCGGTGTGCCAAACTACCACTGTGCCTCCCTTGTCTGCCGGTTTGGTGGTGAGGTTGGGGTTGGAACAGAGGGAGTGGAGGGCTGCACGTTGCGAGAGTGAGAGGTTGGAGTGGGTGAAAGGGGTGGACAGGTTGAGGTGGTCAATGTTGCGGCAGCAGTTGGCTATGAAGAGACCGAGGACAGGTAAGAGGCCAGCAGGGGGTATCCAGGTGGATGGGGTGTGTTGGAGCCGGGAGAAGGGGTCGTCAGAGGGTGGGCGGGAATCCTGGTTGAAGAAGTAGGCGCGGAGGCGAAGGCGGTGGAAGAAATGCTCGATGTGTAGCCCGTGTTGAATTCGTTAATCTGGGAGCGTATGGGGATGAAGGTAAGGCCTCTGCTGAGGACTAATCTTTCATCCTCAGAGAGAAGGAGGTCTGGAGGGCTGGTGAAAATACGGCAGGGCTGGGAGCTAGGACCTGGTGTGGGGCTGGAGCTGGGAGTGGGGGCGGGAATCGGTATGGGACCAGAGATCGGCGTGGGGACGGAGATCGGCGTGGGGACGGAGACGCATGCAGCGTGGTCATTGTGCAGGCGAGTGACGTCACTGGAGGCGGAAGTAGATGCGGTGACGGCAGAAACGGTGTTGTTACCGGTGTCTGTGGACCCTGCGGAGGCTGCGAATCTGTCGGCGATGGTCTTCCTGGCGATCGTGGAGGCGGTTGCCTGGGCGGCGATCGTGGAGGCTGCACGGTCGGTGGGGGCGGAAGTGACGTCACAGTTCGCGGCGGCGGTTTCTGCAGTGGCCGCGTTATTAATGGCGCCCGAATGCTTCCGGAGGCCGAAAAAAGATTCTGGAACGGTTGAGGAATCCGGACTGTGGGGGTAATTATGTGAAAGTTTTTGGTACTTACTGTCTTTAATTTCTGATGTGGCTAGGAAGAACTGTTTGTTTAGTGTATGGATTCTTCTGTGGATGAAGAAGAGTAGAGGTCCTTTACAGGTCTGTGAGAGTGTTGCCCTGAGCTGGGGGTGGGCCAACTGCCACCGCAACATTGACCGCCTCAACCTGTCCACCCCTCTCTCCCACTCCAACCTCTCCCCCTCGCAACATGCGGCCCTCCACTCCCTCTGCTCCAACCCCAACCTCACCACCAAACCGACAGACAAGAGAGGTGTGGTGGTAGTTTGGCACACCGATCTTTATGTTGCTGAGGCTAAATGCCAGCTCGCGGACACCACCTCCTACTGCCCCCTTGACCATGACCCCACCTCCCACCACCAAACCATCATCTCCCAGACCATCCATAACCTCATCACCTCAGGGGATCTCCCATTCACCACCTCCAACCTCATAGTCCCACAACCCCGCACCGCCAGTTTCTACCTCCTGCTCAAAATCCACAAACCTGGCTGCCCCGGCCGACCCATTGTCTCAGCCTGCTCCTGCCCCACCAAACTCATTTCTGCATACCTCGACACGGTCCTGTCACCCTGAGTCCTAGAACTCCCCACCTACGTTTGGGACACCACCCATGCCCTCCTCCACCTCCATGATTTTCGCTTCCCTGGGCCCCAAAGCCTTATCTTCACCATGGACATCCAGTCCCTGTACTACTCCATCCCCCATCACAAAGGACTCAAAGCCCTCCGCTTCTTCCTTTCCCGCCGTACCAACCAGTACCCTTCCACTGACACCCTCCGTCGACTGACTGAACTGGTCCTCACTCTGAACAACTTCTCTTTCCAATCCTCCCACTTCCTCCAAACCAAAGGAGTAGCCATGGGCACCTGCATGGGCCCCAGCTGTGCCTGCCACTTCGTAGGATATGTGGAACAGTCCATCTTCCGCAGCTACACTGGCACCACCACCCACCTTTTCCTCCGATACATCGATGACTGTATCGGTGCTGCCTCGTGCTCCCACGAGGAGGTTGAACAGTTCATCTACTTTACTAACACCTTCCATCCCGACCTCAAATTTACCTGGACCGTCTCAGACTCCTCCCTCTCCATTTCTATCTTGGGCGACCGACTCAACACGGACGTTTGCTATAAACCGACTGACTCCCACAGCTACCTAGATTACACCTCCTCCCACCCTGCCCCCTGTAAAAACGCCATCCCATATTCCCAATTCCTTCACCTTCGCCTTCGCCTTATCTGCTCCCAGGAGGACCAATTCCAATACCGAACAACCCAGATGGCCTCCTTCTTCAAAGACCGCAATTTCCCCTCCGACGTAGTTGACGGCACTCTCCACCGCATTTCCTCCACTTCCCACACCCTGCCCCTCCAGTCGCCACCAGGACAGAACCCCACTGGTCCTCATCTACCACCCCACCAACCTCCAGATACATTGTATCATCCTTTGTCATTTCCACCACCTCCAAACAGACCCCACCACCAGGGATATATTTCCCTCCCCTCCGCTATCAGTGTTCCGGAAAGACCACTCCCTCCGCGACTCCCTCATCAGGTCCACACCCCCCACCAACCCAACCTCTACTCCCGGCACCTTCCCCTGCAACCGCAAGAAATGCAAAACTCGCGCCCACACCTCCCCCCTTACTTCCCTCCAAGGCCCCAAGGGATCCTTCCATATCCGTCAGAAATTCACCTGCACCTCCACACACATCATTGACTGCATCCGCTGCACCCGATGTGGCCTCCTGTACATTGGCGAGACAGGCTGTCTACTTGCGGAACGTTTCAGAGAACACCTCTAGGACACCCGCACCAACCAACCCAACCGCCCCGTGGCTGTACACTTTAACTCCCCCTCCCACTCCGCCAAGAACATGAGTCTAGAAACTGAGAGGAGGAGAAATCTTTGGAATGTTATGTCATAGTTAGCTGCAGATATTCAATTGCTGAAGTTGATAGATTTTTGGACAATCAGGGAATTACGAGAATTAGTTGGGAAAGATAAATTGACACAGACTGAAAGATCATGCAAGACTTTAATGAACAGTAGCATAATTTTGAGGAGCCATGTAGTCCTTTGTTCTTATGAATCTGCTGTATGATGATCAGCAGGTATCATCTAGACTGGCTTTCTGCCCTGAAGCAGTAATCCACAAACATGGCAAGAGGTTGTACTTGTTCACTGTTAAAAGATATGGAAGTTAAATTGAATAATATTGGATCTCTCAGACCTTGGCTTAAAAATGTGTTGCTGGAAAAGCACAGCAGGTCAGGCAGCATCAAAGGAACAGGAGAATTGACGTTTCAGGCTTCAGGAATGAGGAGAATGTGCCAAGCAGCCTAAGATAAAAGGTAGGGGGGAGGGGCGTTGGGGATACGATAGGTAGAAGGAGATTAAGGTGAGGGTGATAGGCCGGAGAGGGGGTGGGGGTGGAGAGGTTGGGAAGAAGATTGCAGGTTAGGAAGGCGATGCTGAGTCCGAGGGTTGGGACTGAGAAAAGGTGGGGGGAGAGGAAATGAGAAAGCTGGAGAAATCTGCATTCATCCCTTGTGGTTGGAGGGTTCCTAGACGGAAGATGAGGCGCTCTTCCTTTGCTTTAGGTATAGGTATACTATATATACTATATATACTAAACTCAGTCTATTTGAAGGATATAATCTAATGAACCTTTATTGTGCATCCTCTAAGCTATAGCCATCCAGAGTTAAACGGACCAAAACTCTGTATTGAACTCCAGTTGTGGTCTCATCAATGCAGTAAAACTTCCTTAGTCTTGTAATCCAGCCCCCTTTCATAAAGGCTGAAATACCAAAAACAGCAAATGCTGGAGATCCCAGCAGGTCAGAGAGCATCCATGGAGGGAGAGCAAGCTCACGTTTTGCATCTAGATGACTCTTCATCAGAGCTAAAATATCCTTTACTTTCCTAATTACTTGTTGATTTGTGTACAATGTCCTCCTGCTCCATGGACTTCTAAATAACTTTTACTGCCTCTGAACGTTTTGAAAAAAAGGTTCTGCTTTTCTATTCTCCCTAACAAACTGGATAATTTCACATTTCCCTATGTTGTTCACTATATACATCTTGGCCGTGTACTTAACCATTTTATATACCTTCAGAGATGTAATTGTGCAGGGGTAGTGTCCCTATCTCTGGACCTCTGTTTGAGTCCCACCTGCTCTGGAGGTATTACAAGTAAGTGGTAGCCCAGTGAAATGATTTTAATTCCACAGCATTATTACTAACTTTTCATTCCAGGTTTATTTCATGGTGAAAAATGTCAAGCTACTGAACCATGGTAAAATTGCACCTGATTCTTGTATTTAATCTCGCTTTGTGTTGAAGAGTTTGGTAACTGTTCTCGTGTTATTTACTCACTACACCAGGTTAAATCTGTTCTATCTGTTAGGGTTGTGCTTACTCTGAGGTAACTTCTCATGTCTCCTTTCCTAGAAACGCTCACTACCCAATGATTTCATTGATCCTCTGGCCAATAAGAAGCCAAGAATATCTCTGTTGACCAGCCGGGTTCCACCAACTTTAAATGGCAGGTTAAATCCATCCAGTGGGAAAGAAACAGGAGCTCCTTCAGTGCAAACCGCTGCAGCCGATTTAATTAGCTCCACCTCTACCTTGCCGATGCTTGTGGAGAATCAGAGACCGAACAATCTTTCATCAGAAGTCAGCAATGATTCGAGTCACAACGGCCGGGACTCAGAAAACCAGGAGACCCCAGAGCGAGCAGTCTGCCCACGACCCCCTCATTTTCCTCGTCCCAGTGCACCTTTACTCCACGTCAAGTCAAAGAAAAAATCTAAAAAGCACAAAGACAAGGAGCGAGTGAAGGACAAAGGAGGTAGCGAGAAAGGGTGCAGAGAGCTTGTAAGAGACAGTGAGTTTCTTCAGAGTTGCAAGGAGCAGAAGAAAACTGTTCCACCGAAGGCTGCAGGTGAATGTTCACAACATCAATAGAACTTTATTGTGCAAATGGGAGACTGTTTGGTCCATTGTACCTTTGCTATCAGATACGAAGCATCCAACCTAATTATACTTTGCCTCTAGCTCCAAAGCTTTGCAGGTTATAGTCCTAGAATCGTTGAAGAAAGGATTGCGAAGATGATTCAGGAGAAGAGTGACAGTAATAGGGTGATTGTTATGGGAGACTTTAACTTTCCTGATATTGATTGGGAAAGCTATAGCTCAAGTTCGTTAGATGGGTCAGTGTTTGTGCAATGTGTGCAGGAGAGTTTCCTGACACAATATGTAGATAAGCCAACAAGAGATGAGGCCATACTGGATTTGGTTCTGGGTAACGAACCAGGCCAGGTATTAGAACTAGAGGTAGGTGAGCACTTTGGGGACAGTGACCACAATTCGGTGATTTTTACTCTAGTGATGGAGAGGGATAAGTGTGTACTACAGGGCAAGAGTTATAGCTGGGGGCAGGGAAATTATGACGCGTTGAGGCATGACTTAGGATGTGTGGATTGGAAAAGTAGATTCCAAGGCAAGAGCGTAATTGATATGTGGAACTTGTTCAAGGAGCAACTATTGAGTGTCCTTGATAAGTACGTACCTATCAGGCAGGGAGGAAAGGGTCGTGTGAGGGAGCCGTGGTTTAATAAGGAGTTGGAATCCCTTGTTAAATGGAAGAGGGCGGCCTTTGTAAAGATGAGGCGTGAAGGTTCAATAGGGGCAATTGAGAGTTATAAGGTAGCCCGGAAGGACCTGAAGAGAGAGCTAAGAGCAGCAAGGAGGGGACATGAACGGTCCTTAGTTGGTAGGATTAGGGAAAACCCTAAGGCTTTCTATAGGTATGTTAGGAATAAAAGAATGACTAGGGAAGGAATAGATCCAATCAAGGATAGTAATGGGAAGTTGCGTGTGGAGGCTGAAGAGATTGGGGAGGCGCTGAATGAATACTTTTCGTCCGTATTCACTCAGGAACAGGACATTGTTGTCGATATGAATACTGAGGCACGAATAAGTAGAATGGATGGCTTTGAGATATGTAGAGAAGAGGTGTTGGAAATTCTGGCAAGGGTGAAAATAGATAAGTCCCCTGGGCCTGATGGCATTTATCCTAGGATTCTCTGGGAAGCAAGGGAGGAGATTGCAGAGCCATTGGCCTTGATTTTTGTGTCCTCTTTGTCGACAGGAGTAGTGCCAGAGGACTGGAGGCTAGCAAACGTGGTTCCCTTGTTCAAGAAGGGGAGTAGGGATAATCCTAGTAACTATAGGCCAGTGAGTCTCACTTCTGTTGTGGGCAAAGTCTTAGAGAGAATTGTAAGGGATAGGATTTGTGCACATCTGGATAAGAATGATGTGATCAAGGATAGTCAGCATGGTTTTGTGAAGGGCAGGTCGTGCCTCACAAACCTTATTGAATTCTTTGAGAAGGTGACTAAGGAGGTAGATGAGGGGAAAGCGGTAGATGTGGTATATATGGATTTTAGTAAGGCGTTTGATAAGGTCCCCCATGGTAGGCTACTGCAGAAAATACAGAGATATGGCATAGAGGGTGAGTTGGAGGTTTGGATTAGGAATTGGCTCTCTGGAAGAAGACAGAGGGTAGTAGTTGATGGCAAAGGTTCATCTTGGAGTGCCGTCACTAGCGGTGTTCCGCAAGGATCTGTTTTGGGACCATTGCTGTTTGTCATTTTTATAAATGACCTGGAGGAAGGGTTAGAAGGTTGGGTGAGCAAGTTTGCGGATGATACGAAAGTCGGAGGAGTTGTAGACAGTGAGGAAGGATATGGCAGGTTACAGCGGGATATAGAGAAGCTGCAGAGCTGGGCAGAAAGGTGGCAAATGGAGTTCAATGTAGCTAAGTGTGAAGTGATTCACTTTGGTAAGAGTAATAAAAAGATGGATTACTGGGCTAATGGTAGACTACTTGGTAGTGTGGAAGAGCAGAGGGATCTTGGTGTCCATGTACACAGATCTCTGAAAGTTGCCACCCAGGTAAATAGTGCAGTGAAGAAGGCATATGGCGTACTGGCTTTTATTGGTAGAGGAATTGAGTTCCGGAGTCCTGAGGTCATGCTGCAGTTGTATAAGACTCTGGTGCGGCCGCATCTGGAATATTGTGTGCAGTTTTGGTCGCCATACTATAGGAAGGATGTGGAGGCACTGGAACGGGTGCAGAGGAAGTTTACCAGGATGTTGCCTGGTATGGTAGGAAAATCCTATGAGGAAAGGCTGAGGCACTTGGGGTTGTTTTCATTGGAGAAAAGAAGGTTTAGGGGTGATTTGATAGAGGTGTACAAGATGATTAGGGGGTTAGATAGGGTTGACAGTGAGAACCTTTTTCCACGTATGGAGTCAGCTATTACAAGGAGGCATAGCTTTAAATTAAGGGGGGGTAGATATAGGACTGATGTTAGGGGTAGGTTCTTCACTCAGCGAGTCGTAAGTTCATGGAATGCCCTGCCAGTAGCAGTAGTGGACTCTCCCTCTTTATGGGTATTTAAGCGGGCATTGGATAGGCATATGGAGGATAGTGGGTTAGTGTAGGTTAGGTGGGCTTTGATCGGCGCAACATCGAGGGCTGAAGGGCCTGTACTGCGCTGTATTCTTCTATGTTCTATGTTATGGCACTTCAAGTGCATATCCAAGTATTTTTAATTAAATATGAATATTTCTGCCTCTAGCACCTTTTCAGGTTCAAAGTTCTAGATCCTCCTTATCCTCTGGGTGAAAAGATTTCCCTTCAAGCCCATTTTTTTCCTTTTCCCTTAAATCTGTACTGTTTAATTTTAGATTCTTCAACCAAGAAATTAGGGTCTTTCTATCCACTCCATCTAGACCCTTTAATCTTTAATTAGGTTGGATTAGGTCTCCCCTCAATCTCTTCCGTCCCAAAGTAAGTAGCCCTCCCTATCCAATATTTTCTCATGACTAGAATTCTCTGCACCCTCCCTAATGCAGTCACTTTTGTTTTAGTGTGGCAACCAGGACTACACAATTTGCTTATTTCCAGCATAACCTATGCATTTGGAGCAGGAATATAGACCATTTGCCCCCTTGAATGTGCTGTACCATTCAAAAGAGCATGTCTGATCTGTTGGTGCTTGGAATTTCCCATGACCATTTACCTCCAATAATTGATACCCCTATGTTTCAATGATGTGTTCACTTCCACTTCAAAAATGTTTAATGATCCCATCTCCATCATTTTCTGAAGCAAAGAGTTACAAATTAGCACAACTCTGAGAAACAAAATTATTCTCATCTCTGTCCTAAAAGCATTGTACCTATGTTTTGAACAGTGCCCCTAGTTCTGAGACAAACCAAGATCTATTTTCTAAAATTAGTACCTACTCATCCTCTATCTCTTCTCAGTTGCCATTACAGCTGACTTTGCCTTTTGCTGTGGGATACTTTCCCATCTATTCCGATTGGTGTACCCCTCTCCTTACAGCATAAAACATCATTTTTCTTTCACTTCCACGAAAGAGTCATACTGGATTCAAAATCGACGATTTTTTTGATCTTTCAATGGATGCTGCCAAACCTGAGCTTTTCCAGCAGTTTCTGTTTTCACTTCAGATCATCAGCATCTGCTGTTTTTCTTCTGCCTTAATTACTTACTGTATGTACCTGCCTATTAGCTTTCTGTGACTCGTGAACCAGAGCACTTAAGTCCCTCTGCAGTTTGGAGTTTTGCCGTCAGTCTCCTTTTAAGTGCAACATTGCCTTTTTGTGCTTCCAGCCAAAACCATCAATTTCATGTTTTCCCACATTATATTTCATCTGCTAGATTTTTGCCCACTCAGTCAACCTATCTACAACCACTTGCAACTTCCTTATGCCTCCTTCACTACATACTTTCCTACCTATCCTGACATTGTCTGCAAATTAGCTCCCTTCATTGAAATAATTGATATAATTTGTAAAAGTTAAAGTCTGAGTAAAGATCCCTTCAGGACTCCACTTGTCACATCCTGCCAATCAGTGAGAGACGTATGCATACGGTTTTGTGCCAGCCAGCTAATCTGCTGTCCACTGTCTACACCATGTGCTTCTACTTTTGCACAGTAATGTTTTATGCAACATCTTGAGATGTCTTCTGTAAATCCAGCACAAGTTGTCTGCAGGCCTTCTCTTCACAGCACAAGTCATTCCTTCATAGAACTTCAGTAGATTGGTTAAACATATTTTCCTTTTCACAAACCATGTAGACTCAGCCTTGATTACGTTGAGGTTTTTCGAAATGCCCATGTATAACCTCCTTATGATTGATTCCAACTTCATCGCACCATAGACATCAAGCTAGCTGTCCTGCAGTTTCCTGTTTTCCGCCTGCCTCCCTTGAATAGAATATTTGCTACATTCCATTTCTGATAGAATCTTTGTAGAGTTTAATAAATTTTGAAAATTATCACCTAACGCATCTATTATTCCATTAGCAATTTCTTTTAAAGCCCTAGGATGAAGTCTACCAGCAGCTGAGAACTTGTCAACCCACAGCTCCATCAGCTTACTCAGCACTGCTTCCCTGGTGATTGCAATTTCACCAAGCTCCCCTCTCCCTTCCATCTGCTGATTTTTAGCTATTACTAGAATGATTTTTGTATCTGCAATAGCGAAGACAGAACCAACATATATGTTAATCTCATTAATAATTTCCTGACTATCTGGTATTAACCCCCAATACTTAATCTCACTTATTTTCTTTGAGTATTTCATAGTCCTCCACCTGACACCTATATCTGCATCCTCCTTTTCTGTTGTGAATATTGATGTAAGGTATTCATTGAGCACTGTGCCCAAGGTCTTCTGAGTCTACACATTGATTACTTCTATGCTTCCTAATGGGTCTTGCTCATTTGCTAATTACTCTCTTGCTTTTTATATACTTAAAATTACCCTCTGGGTTATCCTTTATTCTGCCTACCAGTGCTTTTTCATACACTTTTACTTTCCCAATTTCATATTTATGGTCCTTTTTGTGCTTTTTATGCTGTCGGACCTCTGCCTTATTGAACCCTCTGTATCTGCCATAGCTTTTTTTAAAAATACTAACCTCTATCTCCCTTGATATCCAGAGTTCTCTGGTCTTAGTTTCACCTTCTTGCTCTTCCCTCTTTGAATGTTCTGTCACAGTTTTATCGAAAGGTAGCTGCTGTCAGTCCACTTGGGGAAAATAGTCTTGTCTGACCAATAGCAGCATTTCTCTGTTTTAGAACTTTTATTGCAAGCTTATCCTTTTCCATAACCAGGCTAAATCTAACTGAATTATGGTCACCATCCCTAAAATGCTCCCTACCTGATGCACCTTTCACCTGCTCAGGTCATTTCTGATTATTAGGTCCAGAACTACCTCCCATGTTAGGTTTTCTACATACTGGCTAAAAACATTCTCGCATATGCAATTTCAAAATTTTGTTCTTTCTCTGCCTTGCACACTAAAACTAACTTGATTCCTGGAAGAATTGAACAAAGGAGTAGGAATGTTATGCCTCAGATATACAGGGTATCTGTAAGACTATTCCTGAAGTACTGTGTATAGTACTGGTCATCGTATCTAAGGAAGGATGTCAGTGCATTGGAAGCATTCAGAGAAGCAATCCCTAGAATGGCCAGGTTGCCTTATGAGGAAAGGCTACAGGCTAGGCATGTGTCCTTTGCAATTTAGGAGAAAGTGAGAACAGCAGATGCTGGAGATCACAGTCAAATAATGTGGTGCTGGAAAAGCACAGTAGATCAGGCAGCATCTGAGGAACAGGAGACTTGACGATTTGGGCATAAGCCCTTCATCAGGAATGTTGGGGTTGGAAGGGGGCTGAGAGATAAATAGGAGGGAATGGGGCTGGGGGTAAAGTTGCTGGGAAAGTTATTGGTAGATGCAGGTTACGGGTGATGGGTAGCAGAGGGTGGAGCAGATAGGTGGGAAGGAAGAAGTGGAACAGTTGAAGAGGGTGGTGTGGAGTTGAAGAGTTGGATCTGGGGTGAAGAGAGATGAGGAAACTGGTGAAATTGATGTTGAAGCTGTGTGGTTGGAGGGTCCCAAGGCTGATGATGAGGTATTCTTCCTCCAGGTGTTGGGTGGCTCGGATTTGGCGGTGGAGGAGGCCCAGGACTCGCATGTCCTTGGCAGAGTGGGAGGGGGAGTTGAAGTGGTCAGCCACAGGATAGTTTAGTTGTTTGATGCATGTGTCCCAGAGAAGTTCTGTAAAACATTCTGCGAGTTGGTGTCCTGTCTCCCCTTTGAAGAGGAGACCACATCAAGAGCAACAGACAGAGTAGATGAGTTTAGAAGAGTCAGAGGTGACTTAATTGCAACATACAAGATCCTGAGAGGACTTGATCAGGTGGATATCAAAACGCTCTTTGCTATTGTCGGAGAATATAGAACCAAAGTCATAGTTTAAACATAAAGGGCTGCCCATTTAAAACAGAGATAAGAAAACCATTTCTCTGAGAGTCTTTCGAGTTCCCTTCCTCAAAAGGCAGTGGAAACAGAATCTTTAAATATTGTTAAGGCAGAGGTAGATTCTTGATTACTAAGGAGATGAAAGATTATCAGGATATTTAAGAATGTAGAATTGAGATTACAATGAGATCAACAATGATTTTATTGAATGGCAGAGCAGGGTCAAAGAGCTGATTGGAATATTCACAGCTCAGTTAATATTTGGCCAGATTACATCCCCAGCAACTACTCTATTACTGCCCCACTTCTTTGTAGCTTGATTACATATTTGATCACCAATCACTCCTTGACCTTAATATGCACCCAATAGGGTGCTTGCCCCTTTTTGTGTTTTTTTTTCCAATAATATGCCCTTATTTGATTATCTTTCCAAGATATCATCCATAGTCACTGCTATAATTGATTTCTGAATCAATGTTATGAACCCCTCCATCCCACTGTATCGTCTGATTAACCTCTCTGGTATTCTTTATGTTCTGTCCAATCATCTGACCTGCCACTAACTTCTGCATAATTTGTATTCATTTTCCTTAGGTTTTATGCCTTCCTTAACTACTTTAGTTAACCACAGATGTTAGCTGCTCCCCCTAGAATTTTTCTTTATAGCAGGAATATCTTTATTCGCAGCCTTTTGAAATGTTCCCTTAAATGTTTTCCACAGTTAATCTCTAAGCTTTTCTTCTGAGGTTTGGCTAATAGTCAAGTATCCAATATGTTACTAAGGTAAAAACAATGACTGCAGATGCTGGAAACCAGATTCTGGATTAGTGGTGCTGGAAGAGCACAGCAGTTCAGGCAGCATCCAAGGAGCTTCAAAATCGACGTTTCAAAGGGCTTTTGCCCGAAACGTCGATTTCGAAGCTACTTGGATGCTGCCTGAACTGCTGTGCTCTTCCAGCCCCACTAATCCAGAATCGAGTATGTTACTGAATAGCCTTACTTCGTTGTCAGTCCACCATCTGAGATCTATGGTACTGCACTCCAAAGTGTCTCTCATCCTATACAGTTCTGCATGTCCTGCCACTTATTGTGTATTCTCTTGTCTTGTTAACCTTCCTCAAATGCATTATTTCTCACTTATCCAGTTTAAACTCCATTTGCCACTTTCCCACTCCTCCCTGCACAGTCCTTTGATAAATTTCTGTAGTCTACAGTTTATCAGTACAGCCATTTTTATATTATCTGCAAATTTGAGTTGTATCTCCTATATTCAAATCCAAGTCATTGATATACACTGGAAAAGCAAAGGATTAAGTACTGAGTCCCGCAAAATGTCACTGCACACACTATTCCAGTCACAAAAGCGTCTGTTGACCAGTCCCCTCAGCTTCCTGCCTCTGGGCCAATTTTGGATCCAACTTCTCATTTTGCCTTGGAATCTGTAGACTTTTATTCTTTTGACCAATCCATCATGAAGGACTTTATCAAAAGCCTTGTTGAAATCCATATAGATTGCATCAAATATATTATCCTATCAACTGTCCTTACTACCACCTCTAAGAAGTCCACCATGAGTCAGACACTATGTCTTTTAGCACATCCTTTTGCTTAATCTGTCTCTGTCTAAAGAAAGGATGTATCACATTGCATAGAATTTTTTTGCAATATTATTCACATTACTGAGATTAAACTAACTGGGCTCATCATTCAGTACATCCCCTTCTGTTTTAAAACAATGGGATAGTGTTAGCTATTGTCCAGTCCTCCATCGACACACACCTGAAGACAATTGGGAAAATGGTTAGCAATTCAGAGTCTAGAAAGAATTTCATCTGATCTTTTAGATGTTAAATCCCCTAATGCCTTCACGATATTAAGTTAATTTCATCCAGTACTTCACACCTTCCCTCAGTTTTCTTTTAGCTCCTTTTATATCTAAAAACTATAGAATCAGGAGTACTCAGTTGCCATTCTTTCCCTTCTTTCAGTTATCTATCAGTAACAGCGATAATATCACCCGGCCACATGTTAATCTGTGCTCTCAGCACATTGTGTCAGTGTGAGGTGAATTAAACCAATCTCGTGTGAGTCCCTCACACCCAGTCTCTGAGGCATGGATCCTCTACACTGACTCTCCTTGGGCATAGGTCTACACTTATAATGTAGAACAATACAGCGCAGAACAGGCCCTTTGGCCCTCGATATTGCGCCAACCTGTTAACCAATCTAACCCCATCACTCTAGACTATACCATCATCATCCATGTGCTTACCCAAGGACTGTTTAAATGCCCCTGATGTGGCTGAGTTAACTGCATCGGCAGGCAGGACATACCAAGTCCATACCATTCTGAGTGAAGAGCCCGCCTCTAACATCTGTCTTAGATCTGTCACTCTTCAATTTGCAGCTATGCCCTCTCGTACGAGCAGATGTCATCATCCTAAGAAAAAGACTCTTACTGTCCACCCTATCTAGTCCTCTGATCATCTTGTATGTCTCTATTAAATTGCCTCTTAGCCGCCTTCTCTCCAATGAGAACAGACCCAAGTCCCTCAGCCTTTCCTCATAAGACCTTCGCTTCAGACCAAGCAACATCCTGGTAAATCTCCTCTGCACCTTTTTCAATGCTTCGACGTTCTTCCTGTAATGGAGCAACCAGAACTGCGCATAATACTCCAAGTGAGGCCGCACTAGCGTTTTGTACAGTTGCAGCATGACATCACCGCTCTGGAACTCAGTCCCTCTACCAATAAAACCTAGCATACAATATACCACCTTAACAGCACTGTCAACTTGGGTGGCAACTTTCAGGGATCTATGTACGTGGACACCAACATCCCTCTGCACATCCACGCTACCAAGAATCTTTCCATTGACCCAGTACTCTGCCTTCCTGTTATCCTTCCCAAAGTGAACCACCTCAAATTTATCTGTATTGAATTCCATTTGCCGCCTTTCAGCCCAGTTCATCCAAGTCTCCCTGCAACATTTTTCTATGCTGTCTATCACTCCACCAACTTTAGTATCATCTGCAAACTTACTAAGCCATCCACTTATGCCTGTGTCCAAGTTGTTTATAAAAATGACAACCAGCAGTCATCCCAAAACAGATCCTTGTGGCACACCACTAGTAACCGGACTCCAAGCTGAATATTTTCCATCAACCACCATTCGCCGCCGCCTTACAGAAAGCCAATTTCTAATACAATCTGCTAAGTTACCTTCAATCCCATGCCCCCGCATTTTCTCCAGTAGCCTACTATGTGGAACCTTATCAAAGGCTTTACTGAAGTCCATGTATACCGCATCAACTGTCCTACCCTCATCTACATGCTTGGTCACCTTCTGACTATTTCCAATCAAATTATTGCTTGCTAGATGATTATAAATGCTATCTCTTTTAATCTTTTCCGAAGCTTTTCTGCCAACAGAGATAAGACTCACTGGTTTATAATTGCCTGGGTCATCTCTACTGCCCTTCTTGAACGTGGGCACAACTTTTGCAAATTTCAGTCCTCTCGTACTAAACCTGTAGCCAATGACAACTCAAAGATCAACATCAAAGGCTCGGTCACCTCTTTCCTCGCTTCCCAGAGAATTCTCGGAAAAATCCCATCTGGCCCAGGAGACTTATCTACTTTCACACCTTCTAGAATTGATAACACCCTCTCCTCTACAATATTCTCCTTTTGCGGTGAAAACAGATGAGAAATATTCGTTTACAACCCTTCTGATCTCCACAGGCTTCCACACACAACTTCCCACTTCTGTCTTGGGCAGGCCCTATTCTGACCCACGTCATCCTTTTATTCCTCACATTTCTATAGAAAGCTGTAGGGTTCTCCTTTATTCTACCAGTTAAAGACTGCTCATATCCACTCCTTGCTCTTCTTAACTCTTTAAATCCTACATCTACTCTGTTACTCTCCATTGCCTTATCGGAACCATCTCGCCTCAACGTCACATAAGCCTCCCTCTTACGCTTAACAAGCAATACAATTTCTTTAGTAAACCACAATTCCCTTACCTTATCGCTTCCTCCTTGCCTGACAGGGACATACCTATCAAAGACATGCGATATCTGTTCCTTAAACCAGCTCCACATTTCGATTGTCCCCATTCTTTGCCTCCTAAGCCTTGCCTAATTGTATTATAATTGAACTTCCCCCATCTATAACTCTTTCCCTGTGGTATGTATCTATCCCATTCTATCGCTAAACTAAATTTAACCGAATGTGGTCACTGTCTCCAAAGTGCTCACTTATGACTAAATCAAACACCTGGCCTGTTTTGTTACCAAGTACCAGATTCAGAGTGGTCTCCCCTCTTGTCGGCCCTTCAACACACTGTATCAGGAAACCCTCCTGTACGCATTGGACAAAAGCTGATCCATCTGACATACTACAGTTATAGTGTTTCCAGTCAATGTTGGGGAAGTTAAAGTCCCCCATAATGACCACCCTGTTCCTTTCATTCCTGCCCAGAATGGATTTCTGATCCTCTCCTCCACCTCCCTGGAACTTTGCGGAGGCCTATTTAAAAAAAAAACTCCCGGCAGTGTGACCTCTCCTCTCCTGTTTCTAACCTCAGCCCATACCACCTCAGTAGACAAATGTTCTTTCAGCCACTGTTAAACCCACCTTGATAACAAAGCCATACCTTCCCCTCTTTTACCACCTTCCCTGATCTTAATGAAAGATCTAAACCCTGGAGCCTGCGACATCTATTTCCTCACCCTGCTCTATCCATGTCTCAGTAATGGCCACAACATCGAAGTCCCAGGTACCTATCCATGCTGCAAGCTCACCTACCTTATTTCGGATACTCCTGGTGTTGAAGTAGACACCCTTCAAACCATCTTGCTGTCTGCCAGCACACTCCTGTGACCCTGAAATCCTGTCCATGTCCTCCCTACTTTCATCCACCTGTGTACTGGAACTACAACGCAGGTTCCCACCCACCTGAATAGCACAAGCAAATGTCACACCTAGGTTATTAGTGCCCCTCTGGTTCAAGTGAAGACCTTTCCTGTTTGTAGAGGTCCCACCTTCCATAGAATTCATCTCAAATATCCAAGAACCTGAAACCCTCCCTCCTGCAGCTACGTGTTCGGCTGATATCTCTCCCTGTTCTTCACCTCGCTATCATATGGCATGGGTAACAATCCAGAGATGATAACCCTGTTTGTTCTCGCTCTCAGCTTCCACCCTAGCTCCCTGAAGTCCTGCCTTACATCCCTATTCCTCTTTCTACCTATGTCGTTGGTCCCTATGTGGGCCATGACTTGAGGCTGGTCACCCTCTCCCTTCAGGACCCCAAAGACACAATCCGTGAAATCACAGACCCTGGCACCTTGGAGGCAACACACCAACCCGTGAGTCTCTTTCGTTCCCAAGAAGCCTTCTATCTGACCCTCTCACTATTGAGTCCCCAATGACCAACACTCTCCTCCTTTGCCCTCTTTCCCTTCTGAGCAACAGGGACAGGCTCTGTGCCAGAGACCTGCACCCCAGTGTATGCCCCTGATAAGTCGTGACTCTTTCTCCCCCCCCCCCACCTAATAGGTATCCAGTTTTTCAAGAGAAAACACAGGGGATCCCTGCACTGACTTTTTTTCCCCCTTCTAACAGTTACCCAGCTTTCTTCATGCCTAGGAGTAACTACTTCCCTGTAACTCTAATCTATCACAGACTCTGCCTCCCGAATGATCCGAAATTCATCCAGCTCCCGCTCCACTTCCCTAATGCTGTCTTGGGTGCACTTCCTGCAGATGTACTTTGATGGGACACTAATGGCATCCCTCACCTCCAACATCATGCAGGAGGGACGTTCCTCTCCCTGCATTGCCATCCCTGCTAGTCCCCTTATCAGAATCTTAAAAAAAAGAGAAGCTTACCTGATGTGTCCCTGGTGTTTAAGGTTATAGAAGGTGGATTGGTGGGAGGCCCTACAAGGCTAGGGTCTTGGGTTTAGAAAATGCTGACTTATATAGCTGAGGGGGAAAAAAGGTCCCTCCTTTCCCAGAGGCCTCTGCTCTCTGAGGTGCTGCTGCCGCTGACGATCGAGGTAAGCTTTTAAAGTTTTAAGTCAGTGACTGACCTTTGCCGACAGGCCCCTGGTCCAAGCTCCTGCTCTTCCTGCTGCTGGGAACTGAAAAAGATAACACATAGTCCCTGATTCCTGTTGTCCAATCCCTCCTGTTATTTCTGTCTCCTCATCCCTGGGCCTGCTACATATTATCAGAATTGCTGCTTTATTTCAGATATGCAACATTTCCTTGGTAGCTGTAATATTGGGATCTATGGTGGAATCCAGAGTGTGCTTTGGCTCCACAAACTTTCCTGCAGTTTTGTGGTGAAGCCACCAGAGGGCCCTGTTTCCATTTTCCCCAGACATTTGTGTTGGCATATTGTCTACCCCCCCCAAGTAAATTGGGTGTAAGTGTGTGGGATGGAGAGGTCAGGATTCACTGACACGCTGCTTACTGCCATGTGCAGCTTCCTCCACTCCAATGTGGGATTCTGTGATGAACACAGACTGTTGCTTGTGTGGCTTTGTCTAATTATCGAGTGAACTGCACTTTACCACTGTGGTTCTCATCATCATCTTCACTCAACTGTGTAAGTATACAAGGACTGATGGCACAGTTTGAAAAACATGAACCAGGAAGGCAATAAGGACACCTTCATTCATGATAGTGCTCAACCAATCCTTCAGCTCAGTAACCTCCAAATGCAGTTGAGCTGCTTGGTATTGCCATTCGAATATATCAATCCCGGTCCCTTTAAGCGAGGCAGAGAGTTGGAGTCAGGTGTAGTTGGCCCTGGCCCTGGAGAGGAGTGAGGGTGGAATGGAGAACTGTATGTCCTGGGGCTGAAGAGGCCACGCCAGCTAATGTTCTGGATTAGTGGTGCTGGAAGAGCACAACAGTTCAGGCAGCATCCGAGGAGCTGAACTGCTGTGCTCTCCCAGCACCACTAATCCAGAAGCTGGTTTCCAGCATCTGCAGTCATTGTTTTTACCAAGCCAGCTAATGGGCAGGAAGTGGATGTGGAAGCTTTGGCTCTGAAAACCATGTTGTAGTAGTCTACTATGTGATGCTTTGGGTTCCTGTGTTTACTTTGTTTTAAACTTCACTTTGTTTCCTTGTAGGGTTGAATGGGATGTGCAACAGCTCAAGTGTTCCAACATCAACATCAGATGTGCCTGATTATTTACTGTAAGTACATGTTGTATAAAAGGTTCTAAGCTCACCCTTTGTGCTATCTGGTGTATTGTTGCTTTCAGTCTTATCCTTCCAAACGCATTCATATCCTGCATCCACTGAGATGTTGGGCATACTCCAGTAAATGCCCATCCTTCATGCCTTGTTTTTCAGTAGTCATTATATTGTAGTCAATTCTGATCATGTCACCACTATTCTGTACATGCATTCATGCTTGTATAGGTCATTGTGATAAGGAGCGGTATCTCTGGCTAATAACATTCTCTCTTCCTGTTCCAAGTTACTGTTATCAGCTAACTTAGCTTTAGTGGAATGTGGGAGGTCTGCATCTGGTAACTCAGTTCTTTCTTTGATTGGTCTCCTGACACAAAGAGCAGCTTCTTTCTCCTGCAGAATGGTGGGCTCTGAGCTGACTGGCTTGATGCTGGCTCTTCAAACCCTGCTGGAAGGTGGAGTTTGAAGAGACAGTGGTTGCACACTCGTGTTATTGCTTGCTCCTCTTTGCTCTAGGATTCCATCTGTGCCTGTCGGAGATGGTCAGCACTTTTGTAGACTTGTCTCCAGTTTGGGCGGTGTTTGGTGAGACATTCCCAGGAGTCAGTGGGATGTTGTATTTCTTAAGGGAGGCTTTGAAGAAGTCCTTGGAACATTTCCTCTGCCCTCCTTATAACTTCCTGCCATGTTCCTGAGTCAGGCATTGGGATAATGAGGCCCACCCATCGCAGCTGATGGACAAGAACCAGTACTGGGGATGTTGACCTGAAAGAGAACACTGATATTCAAACACCTATCCTGCTGGTGCATTTGCAAGATGGTGGGGAGGTATTACGGCTGGTATTTCCCGAGGGACTTGAGCTGTCTCCTGTTCATTGTTTTGATGCTCATGGAGGAGCAGGTGTACTGTTGAAAATTAGTTTGATGATGGATTTGAGGTCTCTGCCATCAAGTATTCTCTCTCAGATGGCTAAGGTCTGCGCTGGCATTTGGGAGGTTGTGATGAATTTCATTGATGTCTGCCCTGGGTGAAAGTAGACTCCAAATATTTGAGAATTGATCAACATTGTCCCGTGGTTTGCAATGGCTATTGATTTTGATTTATTATTGTCGCATGTACCTCGGTAGAGTGAGAGGTTTTGTTTTGCGTGCAGTGCAGGCAGATCATACTAAACGAAGTATATAGGGTAATAGACGAGAGCAAAGAATATATTGTTATAACTGCAGCAAAAGTGCACAAATGGCATGATCAACAGTAAATTTGATATGGAGGTGCCGGTGTTGGACTGGGGTGGGCAAAGTCAGAAGTCACATGATACCAGGATATAGTTCAATGAGTTTTTTAAAATCACAAGGTTTTGGAGTACTGCTCCTTCGTCAGGTGAAGTGAAAGGAGGTGCATGGGTACAGAATATATAGGTGGAGAAATAATGGAAAGATAATTGCAGGGAATTAAGAGTCTCAACAGATAATTATAAATACTGAGAGTAGAGACTGGAATTATCTTACCATTATCTCTCAACCTATATGTACTGTACCTGTGCACCTCCTGATGCAGGAGTCACCCTCCAAAAGCTTGCAATTTTAAATAAATCTGTTGAACTATATCCTCGTACCGTGACTTCTAACATTAAAGTTTGAAAGGTCAGTTTGGAAATCTGATCACTGTAGGGAAGAAGCTGTTCTTGAACCTGTCGGTCTGTCTGTTTAAGCTTTTGTATCTTCTGCCCAACAGAGGATGATGGATGAGATTATAACCGGGGTAGGGGGTGTCTTTGATTGTGTTCATGATTTGGAAATGCCGGTGTTGGACTGGGGTGTACAAAGTAAAAAATACCCCAACACCAGGTTATAGTCCAACAGGTTTAATTGGAAGCACTAGCTTTTGGAGCGACACTTCATCACCTGATGAAGGAGCGTCGCTCCGAAACCTGTTGGACTATAACCTGGTGTTGTGTGATTTTTAACTTTGATTGTGTTGGCTGCCTTCCTGAAGCTGCAGGAAGTGTGCTTGGAATCAATGGATGAATGGTTGGCTTGTGTGATGAAATAGGCTGTGTAGTTTCCTGAGAAGAACAGTTGCCATACCAAGCCATGATGTTTTCTGTGGTGCATCTGTAAAAATTGGTCAGAGTCTTTACGACATGCTGAATTTCCTTAGCTCCCGCAAAAGTAGCGGCGCAGTTGTGCTTTCTTGACTGCAACATTAATGTGGATGGACCAAAACAGATTGTGGGTGATCATCACTCCCAGGAAGTTGTTGCTCTCGACCATCCCCACCTCAGCCCCATTGATACAGACAGGGCTGTGCCCTCCACCTTCCTGACATCAATGACCAGCTCTTTCCTTTTGCTGACATTAAGGGAGAGATTGTTATCTTTACACCACACCACCAGGCACTCACTCTCTTTCCTGTATTCTGTCTTGTAATTGTTTGAGATCTGGCCTACCATGTGTTGTCAGTGAACTTATGGTTGGAGTTAGAATGAAATTTGACCACACTGTGATGAGTGTATAGGGAGTGTAGTAAGGAACTGAGTCCACAGCCTTGCAGGGAGGTGGTGTTGAGGATTATCATGGATATTGACAAGTGGGGTAATGTGTTATACTGTGATAGCAAGCTGGGAGGGTCTCTTGTATTTCAGGTGTTTAACCCCAGGCCCATTCTCTCAATTACCTCCACAAATGTGTCAATGGTGGTCTGGAGATCAGCTTCTGAGCATGCGCAAATACAAGCATCATCTGATTGCCACAACTATTGATGGCTGACAGAGGTTGGGGTGATACAGGCTGAACAATTTCCCACTCACCCTGAAGAAAAGCTCCATTGTAGTAGGGAGCTTCATGGAGATGGAGTGTTGCAACGAGAAAGGTGGGCAAGATCATGGGGGCAATGGCACAACCTTGCTTGATCCCAGTTCATACATGTTTGGGTCTGTGCTGGATCTCGTGGTGAGAATTTCAGTTGTACGTTGTCATGCAGCAATGGAGAATGGTGATTAGTTTCTGTATGTGGCTAAATTTGAAAAGGATGCCCCATTGATCTCCAGGTTGACACAGACTATAGCCTTTGTGGGGCTGAAGAAAGTGATGTTCCAAGGTGGCTGCTGGTGGCTCAATATCATGGAAATTGGCTCCTTTCCCTTCCTACTAACTTTGGCCAGTAGGGAACAATCCGCCCTCTGAATGAAAGTGTTTTAACCAACTTTTTGGAGTTTTCTGTATTGGATTTGGATTTCTGGAAAACATTTGATAAGGTGTCCATGTAAAATCTTATTGTGCAAAGTAGAAGCAGATGGTGTATATAGGAATGCAGTTAACATTCACATGAACGGAGGATCGGCTAGCTGGCAGAAAACAATGTTCACAAATGGATCAGTTTCTGATTGGCAGGATGTGACCAGTGGAATCTGTGGTGGGGAGCCTCTGCTTTTTACAATTTATTTCGATGGCTTAGATGAGGGAAGCGGGAGATGGTGGCTAAATGTGTAGATGATACAAGAATAAAGAGGACAGCATGTTGTGGAGAGGAATAGAGTTTACTGGAGTTCAGAAGATTAAGAAGTTATTTGAATTGTAAATGATCCTGATTGGTCTAGAGATGGTGGACATGGAGGTGATGATACCTCTTATAGGTGAGTCTAGAATGAGAGGGCAGTGTTTCAGAATTAGGGGGCACCGTTTTACAGTGTTATCATTCTGAGAGTTGTGTGATTTTGGGAGTCTCTGCCTCAGGTGGTTACAAGAAGCTGGATCAATGAATGTTATTAAAACTGAGGTAGATTGATTTTATTTTTGAACGGGGCGGGGCGGGGGGGGGGGGGGGGGGGAGAAAGTGGTGGAAGAAACAGATCATCCATGATCATCTTGAATAGAAGAGCAAGCATGAGGAATAGATAGCTCCTTGTATAGATGGCAGTACACTCGGAGCGTGGTATTGTCTGAGGCTCAGTGCGTTCAGGGCACTGTGTCGTCAGAGGGGCAGTGCAGACGGAGCACTGTGTTGTCAGAGGGGGTGGCATCCTGTCAAAGGGTCAGTGCTGAGGGAGTGCTATGCTAGAGTGCTAGGAACCAAGGGAGTGCCGCACAGTTGGAGTTTCAATCCTTTGAAAGTGAAGTGAAAGTTCACCAGATAGTTAAGATGAGCACCCAAGATCCCACTGTATATCAGAACATAAGCTGATTAATCTCATCATTGTTGCTGAAATCGCATCGCAAAAAGCATTTTCCATGTCTTTCATTCAGGTATTTGCTGTTGCATTTCTGTGCACTGTTAACTTTTAGAAAGCCCATCATGGTATATACATCTATGTACAGCACTGAAAGATCTGACCATGTTCTGCAGCAGTTCCTCTTCTATCTCTCTGTACCCATCTAAGTGTTATCTGGTGTGGATTTCTTCCTCAGCAAATACTCAGCAATTGAGTCACAGGAGCAGAGACAAGGTTACAAAACTGATTTCAATGCAGAGTACAATGAGTACCGGGACCTGCACTCCAGGATAGAGAGCATCACCAGGCGGTTTACACAGCTGGACGCTGAGCTGAAGCAGCTCTCTCCCGGCTCTGCAGACTACAAGGTAAGCATTCATTTACTTCAGTTGAGAAAAAGTTAATACACTGCCCCTCCTGCCTTCCTCTCTCCAACATAGGGTCAGTTTATGCCTGAGAGGGGGCACCTAACCACAGGTGGATTTTGTGCACGTTATTTGCATGTTTTAGAGAAGCCCCCAACTTCCTGCTTGCTCTCTCCATGTGTGTGCATCAAGAGGTGTTTGAACCCACGGATCGAATCACTTGTTTATTCTGGTTTAACACTCTGCTCACCATTTGAGGTACTAGTTACCCAGACTCTCAGCTCTACCTCCTAGTGGTTCAGGTGGAAGTGGGGACTGCAGTTGTTGGAGACCAGAGTGAAGTGTGACGCTGCAAAAGCACAGCAAGTCAGGCAGCATCCGAGGAGCAGCAGAGTCAACGTATCGGGCAGAAGCCATTCATTCATGATGAAGGGCTTCTGCCCGAAACGTTGACACTCTGTTGCTCGGATGCTGCCTGACCTGCTGTGCTTTTCCAGCACCACACTTTTCGACTCCCTAGTGGTGCATTTAAGTCGTGCTTATGCATTTGCATTTTGAGAGGGAGTGTAATAGGAAGATTGGTATACAAGGTGAAAATTGCCCTCGTAGCACATGTTTTACACTGAACCAGTAAATCAGATTCCACTTGGTTACATGAGGCTAAGGAATGTCCTACTCTTTGGTTCATATTGTACTTCTGTACAGTCAGAATATCTGTTGCTCTTCTCAAATCTTTTACACACGTATCTTGTTTCCCCAGAGTACACATGATCAGATCTTACAGGAGTATCGGAAAATTAAGAAGGTAAGTGTATAGGAGAAATAGATGTAGAAATTGCTCCAGTTTCTCTTGGGAATGGGGCTCGTATAGAATCATAGAATTCATTCAGCCCATCGAGTCTACACTGACCCTTGAAAGGACTTTCCACCTGGACACAGCCCCTACCCTACCCCTGTAACCCTGCATTTACCATAGCTAATTCACTTAACTTGCACATCCCTGGTCACAATGGGGCAATTTAGTATTGATAGTCCACCTAACCTGCACTTTTTTGGAACGTGGGAGGAACTAGTGTACCCGACAGAAACCTACACTGACCCGGGGAGAACATGCAAACTCCACATAGAATATCAGCCAAGACTGAAATCAAACCAGGGTCCCTGTCGCTATAAGGTAGCAGTGCTGACCACTGAGGCATCATGTCGCCCCCCAAAACAGTTGAGAGTCAGAGATGTATAGCACAGAAACAGACCCTTCCTTCTATCCAACTCGTCCATGCCAATCAGATGTCCTAAATTTAAAGCAAACAGGGTCACAGTTTTCAGAGGCAGTAGATTTAAAAGATATGAGCAGAAATTACTGCTCTCAAAGGGTAATGACTCTATGAATTCTATGTACCCCAGAGTGCAATGGATACTGAGACATTTGAGTAAATTTAAGAAGATAGTCACATTTTTAAAGGTTAAAGGGCTATGGGGTGTGGGCGTGTATTTGTCCAAATGCCTTTTAAATATTATTAATGAACTCGCCTCAATCACTTCCTCTGACAGCTCATTCCGTATGCGGTGTAAAAAAGATTGCTCTTCTGGTTCCCTTTTATTCTTTCCCCTCTAACCTTAAACTTTATTCTTTCCTCTCTATTCCTCGATTGCCCTATTTCTGGGAAAAAGACTGAGTGCTTTCACCCTATCCATGCCTCATGACTATACACCCCTATAAGGATCCCCCTCAGCCTGCTATACTCTGAAGAAAAAAAGTCCAAACTTGTCCAACCTCTCCCTATAATTTAGACCATTGAGTCCAGGCAAAATTCCTGTAAATGTCTTCTGCACTCTTTCCAGTTTAATAACATCCTTCCTATAACAAGGTGACCAAAACTGAACACAAGACTCCAAGTGCAGCCTCACCAACATCCTGTATAATTGCAACATAACTTCCCAACTTCTATACTCAGTGCCCTGACTGATGAAGGCCAGTATGCCAAAAGCCTCCTTCACTGCCCTGTCTGTGACACCAATTTCAAAGAACTCTGAACCTGAACTCCAAGATCCCCCATTCCACCACATTTTTTTGTAAATATATTTATTAGCAAATTTTTTTTAACTTTACAAACATATAAAATTATTGGAAAAAATACAATCAATAACAAATATTAGTATAATAAAAAGAAAAAAACACAAATTACAACAACTGTCTCCTTACTATTAACCTATCCTCTAATACAAAACAAACCCTATCACTGTGCAAAGCAACACAAAAAAAAAGAGAAAAGCAAAAAAAAAACACAAAACACAGAACAGCTATGCTCGGCGTAAAGCTCCCAAACAGAGGAACGGGAGCATTGTATATATACCCGTATTAACTCAGGAGACCCCCTCCAGGGCCCAGGGCTTGACAAATCTAACCATCCTGGTTAAACGAACGCCCTAGTTAAGACGAGACAAATCTGTTTCCAAATAACTCAAGTAGGGCTGCCATGTCTTATAAAAATTGTGTGTTGTGTGGTGCATCATGTTTGTAAAAAAAAAAGTCCAAGGGAATGTGCTCCATAATTAATGTCTGCCATCCCAGCAAGCCCGGCGGGTTCTCAGACACCCAGTTAATCAGAATATTCTTCTGTGCACTGTATGCAAGAATATTAAGTAGTTTCTTCCCATGCCCGTCTAAAGATGGTAAATTCGGTAGACCTAAGAGGAGAGATATCGGGTCTACTTTGACTTCAGTCCTCAATACCCTCTCTCTCTCCCACCACAGCGCTCCAATAAACACGGAGCCTGTCACATGTCCAGAAGCAACGGGTAAGAGTACCTACACTTATTTTACATTTGGGGCACACTGAAGATGTCCCTTCTTTAAACTTCGCCAGACGTTCTAGGGCCAGATGAGCCCTGTGCAGAACTTTTAACTGCGTAGCGCATGTCCTATTACTGATTGAGATCTTTCGAGTATTCTCCTATATGTTCTCCCATGTTTCAGAAGACATCTCCATTCCCAGCTCTTGCTCCCAGACCCCTCACAACCGGCTAATAACCTGCCAGGCCCTGCCACCCAACAGGCGACAGAGGGCACTAACCGAGAGGGTGCTTGTGGAACGTAGCAACAACCTCTCTGTATCGGGCTTATAGGGCTTAGTGAGAAGTGTAGTCATCTTCTGGATGAAATCCCTAATCTGAAAGAAACGGAAAAGATCTCTGCTGGGTAACCTGTATTTGCGGCTCAGTTGCTCAAAAGACATCATAACCTCCCCCTCAAACAAGTCTCCCAAACTAGAAACTCCCCTCACTGCCCATAGTTTGAACCCTGAGTCCATCATCCCTGGTCAGAACCCTGACATGCCAACTATAGGTGTAAGTGGTGAAGTCTTGGATAAACAACCCTCACTCAGACACATCGCCCTCCAAGCCCTGACTGTACTAATGACAATGGGGTTCTGGCAGTGGTCCATAACTGTCCTCATCTTATCCACGAGCAACAGTTTAATAAGAGGACACTTTGCTTGGGAGGCCTCAATATGCAGCCATATTGAGTTTGGATTGTTACCTACCCAATCACGGACAAAGGGCAGCAGGGAACTCTATTGATACCTCCTGATGTCTGGAAAATCAACTCCTCTCCCTCCTTGAGGCAACTGCAATTTAGTAAGTTTGTTGAGGGGCCGCCCACGATGCCAGACAAAGGAACCAAGCCACCCCATAAGCTTCCGCAGCATTGACCTGGGAAACATTATACGCATGGGATAAAGCAAACGAGGAAGAACATTCATCTTAATGAGAGAGATTTGGCCCAGCCATGAAATTGGAAGAGCCTCCCATCTCTGGAGACCTCACCTAATATTGTCGAGCAAGTGAGCACAGTTAGTCCGAAATAACAGATCTAACTTGGGGGTAATAAAAATGCCTAGGTACTGGAACCCTGCCCGTGACCACTTAAAAGGAAACTTAGAGCCACCTTCAACTTCTGGCACAGCCTCTGATTTTGCAAGGTTAATCGTCTATCCTGAAATAGCCCCAAATTAATTGATACATTGTCTCAAATGGTGTATAGAGGTCATTGGGTTCGATAAAAACAGAAGGACATAATCCGTTTACAGTGTAATCTTGTGTGCCCTCGATCCCACTTCCGGAGCGCTTATGTGGACGTTCTGATGAATGGCCTCTGCCAGCGGCTCTATCACCAACGTAAACAACAGCGGTGAGAGGGGGCAGCCTTGCTGACTACCCCGACCAATCCTAAAATTCCCAGACTTCACCCCGTTGGGGATGACCGTGGCCAGAGGGTGGCGATATAAAACCTCCACCCACCTAGCAAAGACTCCACCCAACCCAAACTGTTCTAAGACATAAAAAAGATACGGTCATTCCACCCGGTCAAATGCTTTCTCTGCATCTAAGGAAATCACCAACCCCTGAATCAATCGTTACTGACGAACTTGGACCACATTCATTAACCTTCTAATATTATTACAGGATCTACGGCCCCTTATAAAGCCTGTCTGGTCCTCTTTAATAATATGGGGCAACACCCTTTCCAATCTCAGCGCCAGGATCTTGAACAGAACCTTGAAATCTGAATTTAATAGAGAGATGGGCCTGTATGAGGCAAAATCCTCAGGAACCTTCCCCTTCTTAAGAACTAAGGAAATATTAGCTTCTCTCAAAGATGGTGGTAAGCATTCATACATATAGGAATTATTGTACATCTCCAACATCAGCCCTAACAGAATTCCTATAAATTCCTTCTAAAACTCACCCGGGAGACCATCAGGGCCACGTACTTTTCCACTCTGAAGTTGCCTAGCTGCCTCCTGTATTTCCTGAACTGTCAAGGGGGCATTAAGGAGAGAGGCCTGTTCCAAGGTTACCCCTGGGAGGTCCAGGTTCTTAAAAAAAGTCTCCATTTTAGCCCTCCTGCCTTCGTAACCTTCAGACCGATACAATTCAGAGTAAAAGCTCCGAAAAGCCTCATTAATCTTTCACACTCCTTAAGCCCCTACAATTCAACATGAAACTCTTACCTTGATTTGACTTTCCAAAGTGCAAGACCTCGCACTCATCAAATTAAACTCCTTTTGCCATTTCTCGGCCCACTTCCGCAGCTGATCAAGGTCCTTTTGCAATTTTTGATAACCTTTGGCCTAAGGAACCCTTACCGCTTTCCTGCAGGACCTGGGGGTTATGTTCCCCCTCCTCCAGGAGCTGGGCTTTTCTCTCCTTGAAGCTGTTTTGCCTCCTGCACAGAGCCAGGTCCATTATTCCCCAGAACCATCTTGCCTCCCCTCTGAGGGCCCTCTCCTCTTCATTCCTGTGTCAGTCCACCCTAAGAGACCCCTTCCTTGTGCTTAGCACCATGTAGTTCATTTCTGTAGAAGGTCAACTGCAGCCTGACAGGAGTTTGTGAGCTGCCCCTCCCCACTTCTGAGGCCAGTTGTAACACCCTACTCAACATAGCCCAGGGATTGAGCCAGTCCTGTTTGAATAGATGGACACAATTTATCATGGGCTTCACCAACTGAATTGCAATCACAGAACTGTTGTAGTGCACAAGTGTCACTCAGCCATTGTGGATCAGCAGGCTGAAATCCACAAGTATCTTTGAGCACATTAGTTTTTGATCGCTGCTTTTCTCAATGCTAGTTAATGTTTGGTGTTCTCGGAATAAGGCCATTCAACCTTTGCTGCCTGTGCTTTGTGGAGCAATCCTACGGTAATCTCACTCTTCTGCTCCTCTCCTTCATCCCTTACCCTGCCTCATCCAGAGCTCGTATCAAACTACTCCCACTTAAAGGTTGTATCTTAAACTGCTGCCACTATCAGGCAAGTCAAGTGTGTATGAAATCTATGATATGAACGCAATGTCATTTTTGTTTTTTATGCAGACGAATCCCAATTACAGCCAGGAGAAATATCGCTGTGAATATCTACACAACAAACTGGCTCACATTAAGAAATTGATAGCAGAATACGATCAGAAGCAGCTGCAATCCTGGCGTTAGCGTGACTACTTTACCACCAAGAGACAGAAAGGGAGAGCGATACAGCGAGCAATTGCATCTAATTGTGTTTGCAGCTTCCCCTGTGTGTGTGTGTGCTTCACAAGAGGAGGAAACTGCACCGACTGAGACCAGCACTAACTTTAATTAGAGAAACTTGTGGGGATGGGAGGGGGGACCCCAGTCAGTAACTGTCTAGTGAGGAGAGTTTAGTGTTCTAAAGGACAAAGGCTTTTAAAAATAATTGGAAGATGTACCCAGGACTTGCTGTTCATTGTGTCCCCTGACTCCTCAAACAGACAGTGTCTTCTCCCCCTCACCTGACTCTTCAAACTCTTCCTTCTGGGAGTGATATTTTTGCTGCTGTTGCCTTTGTCTGCCTTCTTCACTGTACAAGATATGGTCCAAGTGTTAGATGTAAAATCTGCCATCCAAAGAGACTGGTTTGAGGGGTTGGCACCTGTCTGTTCAAGCACCATTTGCCCTGGTTTTGTTTGACGTTAAATGCTCTCTCTCCGCGTAAGGTATTTCAAGTGTCTGTTCAGAAACACCAACAACTGCAAGAACTGGTGATTCTGTGGCAGCCACTCTGCTGCCTCACTGGGTTGCAGGTATAAATGACAGCACATAGTGAGCTGACTCTGAGGATATGTCACTCCTAAGTGTCAGCCAGGCACCTGTTAATGGTCACACTGCATCTGCTTTTCAAGGTTTGCCTAATGCTCTTGCTGTCTGAAACTCAAACACCACCCACCAACTTCAAGAAGAGATGAATGAATGGACTCATTTAAAGGTGTCATTTACTATGATCAGTGCAACTGGACAACTGCTGCAATGAAATGGCATCTTCTGCCAACAGGCCAGGTAATGATCAAATGTCAGTGTTCAGTGCTGTGACCCCTAACCAGACAGGAATGGATGGAATCACAATCAAGTGATGATAGAAAAAGATATAATGAATAATGTTTTGACAATGATGGGATCCAGAACTACTACACTGCCTAAAAGACTCACTTTCGTGCCAATGTCTCCCACAAGAACCTCTATTGTGGTGCTTTGGGCGTGAGACTAAGTTTTTATGTTCTATTCTTCATTGTCCCTTGCTCCCCATCCCCCAAGGCAGATGACAGCTGGTTATGTCACGAACCTTTGCCTAAGGGGGTCTTGCCTCCCTTCCAGAGATTCAACTGTGGCAACTCCCCGTCCTCTCTCCAAACCACCACCATTTCACCTTTCCCCCAGGCAGCCGCTGGTGATTAATGTTTGTGCATTATTTATTTTATGTATTTCTGGCTCCTGTCCCTTTAACTAGGTTCCTGACATTAAAGCCATCTCTTGACCCTAATTTGCACTTGCTATGCAACTTGCCTTCCACACTCTCTAGTCCTTGAGTTGTTGAGATACGTTGGGATGTTAATTTCAACAGTCTAAGAAAATACAATGTTTTTAACCCATTGCAAAGCACATTGAGAAATATGACCGGTACAGTTTAGTCAGATTAAAACATAAGCGGGTGCAACATTCAAACAGAATCAAGTGTTCAGTTTTCTCCCTTTCAGTCTACATTATGATTCTTCCCTTCCTAAACTAGTCCAGTTCGATGAGATGGACAAAGAATAGTTTAAAATCTACACTGGATACTAAACTGCAGCTTAAACCTGCACTGGAGATAAAGGAATGACATTTTATTAAATATTTCCATACTTGAGAATCCAAATTGTCAAGTCAAGTTCTTTGTCCCACCTGGTCCTTTCAATTTTGGTAACTGTGATTTAGGATTCGCTTCTCACCAAGTGCTGAATTCATTCACAAACACCAGCTACTGGAGCTGATTTGAGCCAGGGTCCACTGTCTTATTTTGTTCAGCATTAATCGGATTTCAGTCAGCAGTATGATAGTATTCCCTGCTGCTTGAAATTTGATTCACTGAGTTTGAAATAGCAACAGATTTGATCAGTACGTTTTTGAGATGTTACCTGTCATGACTGAGGAAGCAAGTATCACCTGGGTCCAAAACTCCTGTCTGCACTTGCCAATGTTCTGGATGGGTCCAAGTGGTTTTGAACCTGTTATTCTTCCCTGCTGATTTTCCACAGGCTCCCACTGTCTCTTTTGAGTGATTTGTTTATTTTGGGAGATCTCGTGGGAGATCTGTGAACTGTGGGACATCTGAAGATATTCTGAACAAGTTAATGGCTATTAAGTGCTGACGTAGCTGTCCCCTGGGAGTTTAAATAGGATCTTCCAGTCATGTCTTGCACAATCCTTTGAGTATTTTAATTTATTTAAAGTTGGAACTGTGAATTGTTTTCCCAGCAAGGGCTCAGTCCACAACTGGAAAGTATGAAGTAGGAAATTAGGAGTTTTCATTCTTTTTTCAGTGTCAGTAAATGTTATCATTTTCCCAGTTGAACAGCAACAGGGTCAGGTCTTCTACTGCAGCCCACACTGGACAGGATTATATTGTCACAGCTGAAATTGGAGTTCAGAAACATGTGGCTATGTTCTGAACATGTACTGCAGGTGCCAGTGAGAACTGTATTTGCAGGAGGTTCAAACGGCACAGTATTTGACTGATTGTGGAGACTAATGAGAATCAACTCCTTGAATATGAGGATAACCTAAACAAACCTGACATTGTTTCCTTAACACAGAGGACAGCAGAATGGTGATCATACCAGTCCTAGCTTGCTCCATCAAAGTGATGCCTAAACATCAAGTTATACACAGATACAGCTTAACTGAGTGCAGACATCCTGAGTCCCGTATAATACCAATAGATTCAATGTATTCGAGGAGGGTAAAGTGGGTGGTGTAGGTTCCTCAGGAATTTGTCTAGGAGCTGACCATTCGGAGGACTATTGAGTGTCGTTGTCAAGTATTGCTTCAATGAAATGTGCCCTCCTCCCTACTGTTTTAGCATTGTCCCAGCCCCACCGACCCTTAACTCCAGCCTCTTCTGACCCCCTTGCCCTAGTTCCTGCTAACCCCTGACCCATCACCCCCAAACTGCATAATGATGTTCCTGCGCCACCAGCCCTGCTCTCTGCCCAGTTTTCCCCAAACCTCCTCATGCTCGAACCTTCTTCACACCAGTGTCCTCCCCATCGTGATCTATCCAGATGTATCATAGATATTCTCCTGATAATATCATCCCAAACTCAAATCTTCCAAGCTGCAGCCAAAACCTGCTATTCTACATTTGCTGAAACCCGCACGGCTGCTTCTGAAATTGAGATCGATATTTCAGTACCTAATACACTGAATGGATGTTTTGAGTTAAAATTTAAAGCTAATTTAGGAGGGTGCATCCTATCACTAGTGCTGGGAATGTGCCTAATTCCGGAAGACTTCGAAATGTTAGTGTGTTTTTGTACTGCAGCCTGTATCTTGTAAAAGTATCAGACGAGCATACTGGTATTCCAGTCCTCCAACACTCCCTTGACTCCGCTCTATCTAACCACTTCTTCTCCTCCTCCTCTTTCCTGCTTGTCCTCCTCTCCCTCTCTCTCTCCCTCCCCAATCCTCTCTTCCCACTGCCACCCTGACTCTGTCCCCTTCTCTCCCTCTCACTCTCCAATCATTCCTCCTCCTCCCCCCCCACCCTAAGAATACTTTTCCCTTTGTACATATACATATTGATCGTTCCCTCTGTTTAATATTCCTCACAATGAGTAGCACGTTTTGCCTCCGAGTGAGGAGGTGGTGGGGTCAAGCACCAGTTTAGGACTCTAATATGTAATCTCAGCTGATGCTGGAGGAGGAGTGAGAGTTCTGCACCGTTGAGGGTTTGCTCTGGGGAGGGATCAAACCCGGTGTTCTCTGGAATACCCACAGGATTGTGTTGCAATCAGTCAAAAACCAAATGAATGAATCATCTCCCTCGATAACATTTGTGGGATGTTACTATTGTGTTCACCTTGCTTATGTCATTGCACATCAGTGTGAGTCCCTGTTTGAGATATGTCTAAAATGTAAGACTGCTCTTTAAATTTGTTATGCCCTAACTGACTTCAGTGTTACAGATGATCAGAATGGTGCTATCATTCCTTCCCCTTCTGTTCCACACCTTGGGCTAGAGCCTTTCCCCACATGACCTCCACTAAGGCCAATTGTGAAAGAGGTGGTGGTGAACACTGGGTGTGATAGAGCGTGATTCAGATTTTTAAAAATCTTCCTCAGTTACGATTTTCTGTTTACCACAAGGAATGAGTGAAATTTCTTATGCTACTTCATATTCATTGCCACACAGGGATTGGTGAGAGGAGTTGTGTGTGTGTATATACAGTAAATGGATCAGTATCTGGCAGGAAGGATTAGGAAACCAATTTGGTTTTATTGGTGCCTGTCCTGTTTTACTTTTGGGTTTTTGCATAATCAGCATCCAAAGCTTTATTCTTCCATCCTGGTGTTTGAAAGAGATTTCTCATTTATGACTTACTGAATGAACCAGGAGGCTGAGTAGCTGGACTGGCATCTGCTACCTTGCTACACCCTGTCCTGTGTTACAGTAACAAAAATTGCTGGAGGAACTCAGCAGGTCTGGCAGCACCTGTGCAGGGAGTACATAGTTAACAGCTGTGAAGAAGGATCATGACCTGAAACGTTAATTCTGCTTTCTCTGCACGGATGCTGTCCGATCTGTTGTTTCTCCAGCAGTTTCTGTTAGTTTTCCAGTATATGCAGCTTTGTTTTTTATCACAGTGTTATAATACCAGTTCCACCCAAGTCTGAGAGAATATTTCTGAATTAAAAAAAATACAAAAATTTAAACATTTTTGAACCTTCTGGAGTTTAAATAAAACTATTTTTTGAGAACAGTATATATAGATGTCGGATTAAAATGTTTCTACACTCTTAATATTTTTGAGTGAACTTGTATAGCTAAGGAACTGATCATGGAATTGTACATACCAAGGAATACAAGCTAGTATGACTGTAGAATTATAGAATATTTAATGATTATATGTATAAGTATTAGTATTTGTTTGTGTCTTTATTTGCTGGTTTCTTCTGTAATGTTATGAGTAGGAACCTCAAGAATCAATTCATTTGCCTGTTACGTCTTTAAGTTAGGTCACCACTAATTTGTTTCTCAACTCCATCAACCCACATCAGTAACTCTTAAACCTTCCCATATAAACATATTATCAACCTCCGTTTTCAAACTTTTCAATTCGAGAGTTTTTCAGGAGGTGTGTAGTGACATGGAGACTGACAGTTTTCAAGAAGAGTCGTACTGGACTCAAAATGTTAATGTTTCTCTTCTCTGGTGTTGCCAGTCCTGAGTTTCTCCAACATTCTATTTATTTCAGATGCCCACCATTTTTAATTTTGCTTATATCCCATTATTACAGGAGTTTGTTTCTAATCAGCTCTCTCTCAAACTTTAATTTTTCCCAGTAATGAGTTTCTATTCACCTTCTGTTCCATGTTCACCAACCAGTCACTTATCAGTGCAAACATGTTACAACCTGCACCTTGAACTCTTATTTTGCATTGTAATCTTTGATGTGGTACTTGATTGATGTCTTCTGGTAATCGAATAAACCCCAAGGAAAGAGTTGCTGTGAAAGCGGCATGGTGGCTCAGTGGTTAGCACTGCTGCCTCACAGCACGAGGGTCCTAGGTTCAATTCTGGCCTTGGACAACTGTCTGTGTGGAGTTTGCACATTCTCCCCGTGTCTGCATGGGTTTCCTCTGGGTGCTCCGGTTTCCTCTCACAGTCCAAAAATGTGCAGGTCAGGTGAATTGGCCATGCTAAATTGCTGGTGTTAGGTGAGGTCTGGGTAGGATGGGTTACTCTTCGGAGGGTTGGTGTGGACTGGTTGGGTCGAAGGGCCTGTTTCCACACTGTAAGGAATCTAATCTAAAGATTAAGTGCAGAGGAGCATCAGTAAATGGAGATATTGAATAGATGTTGGAAAGAGGCAACATGAAATAACATAAACTTCTTGGAAATGAAGGCACATGAATGCTGGAAACATTGGGGGTTGGCTGCAGAGGCAGAGAGAACTTCAGTTTGGTGCTAATATCCGAAATAGTTGAGGATGGCAGTAAATTTGGCAAAGACCAAGAACATCAGATAGGGAAGGAGATGGTACAGTGTTGTGTGTTAGGAACATCAGTGAAGTTGGATGTGTTGAAAAATGGAAAGCTATAAAAGCTTTCAAGTAAGAAACAAAAGACCAACTTCTATTGTACTTTTAATGAATTAAAACATTCTCTAAGACATCGCAAGAGCATTCTTAGAATCAGATAGTACAGTGTCAAGTCTGTGCCACTAGAAATATACTATCTGCACTAGTCCCACTTTCCTGCAGTAGGCCTGTAACCTTGAATGCCATGATATTTCAAGTATTCATGCAAGTACCTTTTACAGGTTGAGGTTTCCCACTTCAATGTCCCTCCCAGGCAGTGTATTCCACACCCCTGCCACTGTGTGGGTGAAAAGGTTTTTCTTCAGATCCCTCCCAATACCTCTTGCCTTTTATTTTAAAATATGCCCCTTGTTATTGACCCTTCAACTATGGAAAATGATTGCCTTCTATTCACCCTGTCCATGCCCCTCATATAATGTTAAACATGTCTGTGAAGGCCCTTCAACCTTCTCTGCTCTAAGCAAACAATCCAACCTTATCCAGCCTCCCTACATCGCTGAAATGCTCCATCCCAGGCAACATGGCTGAATCTCCTCTGCACCCCCTCCAGTGCAATTCTTCCTATAGTGTGGTGATCAGAACTGCATGTGGTGGCTGAACCGAAGTTCTGTACAGTTCCAACATAACCCTGCTCTGGTAATCTACGTTATGACTAATAAAGCCAAGTGTCCTATATGTCACTTTACCTACCCTATTAATCTTTCTTGACACTTTTGTGGACAAATATCCCAAGATTCGATTCCTCTGAGCTTCTTAGCGTCCTGCCATTCATTGAGTACTCCCTTGTCTTGTTCCTTCTTCTAAAGTGCATCACCTCAGATTTATCAGTTTAATTCAATCTGCCTTTGATCTGACCAATCAGTTTATATCCTCCTATAATATGCTCCCGTAACCTAACACCTTCTGCCTCACTCATCTACAAATTTACCTATCCCTCCTACACTCTCATCTACATAATTTACAAATGTCACAAACAATAACGGACCAGGGACCCAGCATTGATCCCTGTGCTACATCACTGCCCATAGGGCCCCAGTCACAGACAGCCTTCCACCATCACTCTCCATCTCCTGTCACAAAGCCAATTTTGGATGCAGGAGAAAGTGAGGACTGCAGATACTGGAAATCAGAGTCAAAAAATGTGGTGTTGGAAAAACAGCTGGTCAGGCAGCATCAGAGGAGCAGGAGAGTTGACATTTTGCGTATAAGCCCTTCGTCAGGAATGTGATGATGAGGAGCTTATCCTCAAAACGCCAACTCTCCTGATAAAGAGCTTACGCTCAAAATGTCAACTCCCCTGCTCCTCGGATGCTGCCTAACCAGCAGTACTTTTCCAGTGCCACACTTCTAACTCAAGTTTGGATGCAACTTGCCAAGTTACCCTGGATCCCATGAGGGTTTTTAACCTTCTTTATCAGTTTTCCATGTGGGACCTTATCAAAAGCTTTGCTGAAATCTATTTAAACTCCAACTGTATTACCATCATCCGAACCTTTGGTCACTTCCTTAAAATATTCCACCAGATTTGATCAGCGTGACCTCCCTCTGGCAAAGCCATGCTGACTATTCCCAATGAAGCCTTGCCCCACCAAATAGCAAATTTTTTTCTCCTTCATTATTTTCTCCATTTAGGTTAAAATAAAATCTAGAATTGAAAGCAAGTTCCACCAGCTGCTGTGGTGGGAAGTGAACCCGTGTATCCAGAGCATTAGCCTGGGCCTTTGGATTACTAATGAGTCCGGTGACCTCCCACTGAGCCACCATCTCCTCTTGGGAGAAGGAGTATTATAAAACAACATTTGACACCAAGCTGTGTATTACATATTACCAAAGGTTTGGTCAAAGGCAGAATTCAAGGTGCATCTTGACGTTGTGGATAGAGAGACTGGGGAATTTGAGAGACTTCTAATGGCTCCTGGCATCTGAAAGTACAGCCACCAATGATGGAGTGAACAACATAAAAGATGCACCAGATGGCAGAGTTAGAGGCATACTGCGATCTCCGAGGTTTGTAGGGTGAGGGGTAATGCAGCATGGGAGGATAGAGGCCATGGAGAGATTTGATAATGAGCATTTTAAAAGTAATGCAACTATCACTTGAATGTTGATGGAGCCCAGGAGCTTGCTCAATGCAAGGCAGTTTATTAAGAGAAAATATATATGGGGAACAGAATTTATGTTGAAGAGCAACTTATATCAATCAAATAGGAATTGACCAAGAGTCTGAACTGTATTTTATTATTGTTTCATGGCTTGGTGCATCGGAAATACCACAAGAGCAATAGTGAATCACTTGACTCCTCAAGCTTGCTCTGCTATTCACTTAAATTATGACTCTTGAATCTCAACCTCTATCTTTGCTCAAAACGTGACCCAGAACAATTGGTAGACTTGGACTACAGTGGCCAGAGAATTATCAGGTTTAACACAACTTGGAATTCAGAGAGAATGAGGATCATGTCTCTGCTAATGTAGCTTTAAAATTAGCAGTAAGCAAATTAATTGGGGTAGTTTGAATCTGTAGAGTTTAAATGGGGAATATTTAAAGATAATATCCTGTAGAATATAGATTTTGCCTAGGTGCAGCAATTCTAGATTAGATGAGTCAGAGGGAGTAACGATCAAATTGTACAAAGCTCCGCTCAGATTGCACCATAAACACTGAGTCCAGCTGTTAATTAAGGGAGGTGATTAGAAATTCAGGTATTGAAATCTATCCACCAGCTGATCCAAGTTTCAATGCTCTCACCTGTGGGACAAAACTTGAGAGATGTACATTTGTTTTAAATATGAGAGGCAGTGTTGGGAGAAATGATCTTTATTGAGGGATTGGAAAAGGGAAAAGTTATTGGAAAGGTATATCCTGCAAGTTCAAATAGAATCATTGATTCAAACTTATTAAAGACAAACTGATGAATGAATAGCACCATCGTCTTTTTAGACAGTAGCTTATTCCGCCATTCAGTGCAATCGTGGCTTTTCTGAGACTTTACTGCCTTTTCTGATACTTTACTGCCCTTTTCTGATACTTTACTGCCCTTTTCTGATACTTTACTGCCCTTTTCTGATACTTTACTGCCCTTTCTGATACTTTACTGCCTTTTCTGAGACTTTACTGCCTTTTCTGAGACTTTACTGCCTTTTCCTGTTTTAAGGCATGATCCTCATGCTGATTAAAAATCTATCTTCGCTTTGAATATACTTTAATGACTCAGTCTCACCATCCCTCTGCAGTAAAGAATACCACAGATTCATGAACCTCTGAGAAAATAAATTCCTCCTCATCTGTTTTTAATGCATGACTGTTTATTCTGAAATTATTCTGTTGGGTCTGTCAGCATCTGTGGAGAGAGAAACAGAGTTAATGTTTAAAGGTTATTGTGACTTCTTAAGAAACAGGATTTGGTGCCTGGCTGCTTTGGAAATGTTTGGAATAATGCGGGCACCAGGTGTTGCTGATGCAGATCCCAGTGGAACACATCATATTACTTTTCCACAATGTTATTGTGCCTCCTAAATGTTTGCGCAAAGACCATGTTTAACTGCCAGTTAGCAAATGCCTTTCATTCATAACCCTGGCCCTTGAAGTAACCAAGTCTGCCTCCACCATAACATAATTGTGAAATGCTGCTGCTCTGCGGAAAACTGATTTCAAGGTCTTGAATTCCAATTCTTTCATGGCCTCCTTTCCCTGTCAACATACACACACCCAGCTCCTCTAACATTGGTTACTGTGAATGATTGGCTGATCATACCCGTGTTACTTAATCTTTCCAATTAACCACAAATCCACTCTGCTTCAAAAGAGCCCTTAATAGTCTCAGACTGTGCTGTCTACCTTTGAGTCTACTCAGTAATGGATACTGAAGTGGTTTCCTGAATGGGATGAGAGCAAAAAGAAATCTAAAGTGATGATAGGATCTAGTAGAGATTTACTGCAATGATACCTGGATACCACGGATTAAATTACGATAAGAGATTCAACAATCTAGGATTATACACTATGGAATTTAGAACGTTACGGGGACTTAGTCAAAGTTTTTACAATATTAAGAGAACAACTCTGGTAGATTAAAAGAAGTTGCTTCAAAATGCCCCACTGCATAGAGATCTGCTAATCTTGTGTTAATTGCAGAAAGCTAAAATGCAGGTACAACAGGTAATAAAGAGGGTAAATAGAATTTTGGACTTTATTACTAAATGAGTAGAAATCAAAGTTTGGGAGAAGATTTGTAGCTCGGGTGCTCGTTGTTGTGGTTCTGTTCGCCGAGCTGGGAATTTGTGTTGCAGACGTTTCGTCCCCTGTCTAGGTGACATCCTCAGTGCTTGGGAGCCTCCCAAGCACCCAATATATACCGGCCACTGCAACGGACAGCTGGAACTGACAACCAGAAGCGACAGATTCAAACCACTACAAATGCTGGAGGCAAGATCACAGAAGCGCTTCACAGGAGGCTCCCAAGCACTGAGGATGTCCCCTCAAAGGGGGATTGACAAAGTAAACAGAGAGAATTTTAGGCAGTCTCAGTTTTAGGATGAGGAGTGGCAGACTTTTTTTTAGATTACTTACAGTGTGGAAACAGGCCCTTCGGCCCAACAAGTCCACACCGCCCCGCCGAAGTGCAACCCACCCATACCCCTACATTTACTCCTTACCTAACGCTATGACCAATTCACCTGACCTTTGGAAGGACATCTTTGGAAGGAAACCCACGCGGACACGGGGAGAATGTGCAAACTCCACACAGTCAGTCGCCTGAGGTGGGAAATGAACCCAGGTCTCTAGCGCTGTGAGGCAGCAGTGCTAACCACCGTGCCGCCCACAAACCGATGAGAAATTACTTCTGTCAAAGGATCAGGAGTCTGTGGAATTCACTCCCCCAGAGTGCAGTGGGTGCTGGGACATTGAATAATGGGTTGAGGCTTGTGGAGTCTGGGCAAGAAAGTGGAGATAAGACTAAGATGAGATCAGCCATGATAAAACTAAATGGCGAAGCAGGCTTGAAGGGCAGAATGGCCTTTTGCTCCATATTCTTCTGTTGGTTGGAGAGGTGCATAATTTGAAAATTAGAGACGGACCATTCAAAAGTGAAATTAGGAAACACTTTTATAAAAAGTGTCTTTCAGAAGAGGAATCTTTGGTATTCAAAAATAAAATTGTCAATGGAAAGTATGTGTTGCTGGCTGGGCCAGTATTTCTTGCCCGTCCCTAATTGCCCTTGAGAAGCCAGTTCTGAACTTCCTTCTTGCAGCACTGCAGTCGATGAGAGTAGGAATACTCAATGCTATTATGAATGGAGTTGCAGGATTTTGACCCAGTGTTAATGAAGGACCTTTCTAGTCAGGGTGGTGAGTAACTTGGAGGGGAACTTACTGAGTGGTGTTAGAGTTGCAATCATCCAGGCAAGTTGTAGCTTATCAAACATGTTTACCCATTCTCAGAATGCAACTGGTGTGTGGCATCCTTACACAATAAGAGATATAAATTGGGTTGAAGTGATCCAAAGAGTTAGTGCAACAATTCTTCACCAGTCAGTCTGGGACATACAATTAGTGTCACATCCTTAACCAAAGATTTGGAATGGGAATCACTGCACAAAGAAGAGAGAGAAAAATAGATGAGTATGTTCTGGAAAATATCGAATTGATGCTGGGAATTGAAACAAATATCAGGTGCTCTCCTACAATGACAACACACGAGACAGCCTCCACATTAATGATAAAGGACATTTGTTTCCAACAAGTGCATCAACAAGCTGTCTTCCCAAGGACAGGGCAATTAGGAATGGGCAACAAATACTAGTCTAGCCAGTGACACCCACATCCTGTAAATGAACTGAAAACAATCCCACATTGAAACGAGCTCCCAGAATAGTCACAGCCTCAACACTGAAAATCTATACAACTCACCTTCAGACTACTTCCATTTAAAAGGTTTCATGAGGATGTCAACCTTGGCGGTTCGTGCTGAATGTAGCCAGCGCCACCAGGTAAATACTGTGATGCTGACACAACTGAAGCAGAAAGGGTGGTAAAAAGTTTAGATCTCTTTTACACAATTGAGAATAACAGAGGATTTTACAGTTAAGCCACATTATAGAGTAATTCTGCAGGTCAGCATAATAACGTAGAATGCCCGAAGTTATTTGGGGGTGGGGGGGGGGGGGGGGGGGGGTTGCTGAATGACATCAGTTCCTGTACGGAGTCATAGGATCTACAGCACAGAAAAAAGACCCTTCCATCCATTGTGTTTGTGCTGGTCAAAGCAGCTTTTATTCCTGATGAAGGGCTTTTGCCCGAAACGTCGATTTCGAAGCTCCTTCGATGCTGCCTGAACTGCTTTGCTCTTCCAGCACCACTAATCCAGAAGCCACCTAATTATTCTAATCCAATTTTCCAGCACTTGGTCCAGTGATGTGGCATCGCTAGTGCACACCTAAATACTTTATTATTGGACGGTTTCCATCTCTACCACCCTCACAGGCAGTGAATTCCAAATTCCAGGCACCCTCTGGGTAAAAAATATTTCCTTACATCGCCTCTAAATTGCCCCTTAGTTTAAATCTATGCCCACATTGATCCCTCCATCAGGGAATACGTCCTTTCCTGCCTACCCTATCTATGTCCCACACAATTTTATACATCTCCGTCATGAGCTCCCTCAGTCTCTTGTGTTCCAAGAAAAATACCCCAGTCTGTTCGATCTCTCTTCATAACTGAAACTCCCCAGCCCAGATAACATCCTGGCAAATCTCTTCTGCGCCCTGCCCAATGCTGTCACATTCCTCCTATAATGTGAATTCCAGAACTGCACACAATACTCTAGCTGTGGCCTAACCAGTATGTTATACAGTTCCAGCATCACCTCCCTGCTCTCATCTCTATGCTGGGATAATAATAAAGGCAAGTACACCATAGCCTTCTGAATCACTTTATTAACATGCCCAAACACCTTAAGGGATCGATGGACAGGCACACCAAGGTCCCTCCGATCCTCGGTACTTCCCAGGAGTTCTACCGTTTATCATGTATTCCCTTGCCCATTTTGTCCTGCTGAGGTGCATCACCTCACACTTACCTGGATTGAATTCCATTTGCCTCTGACCAGCTGGTCAATACCTTCCTGTAATCTAAGGGTCTACTCATTACTGTTTACCCCACCTCCCCACCAATTTTTTTATTGTTTGCAGGTTATGAATGGTTTTCGTTCTTGAATACGTTCATAACTTAGTTTATATGCAAGTGGGGACACAATACAGTTCAATATTGTTACATCATGGGGTAAACCCTCTTGCTTAATTTAAACCAGTAACCCAGAAATGATTTATCCCATGCAGCAATCTGTGAAAATTCAAGAGGCCAAGAACTATTTAAATGAACAACTATTTACAACTCCTTTCTCTAACCTATATTTTACCTTCCCTTCTAGAATGCTAGTCCGATAAAACCCCCCAATTAAGATTTACCAAAAGTTCAAGTTTTCAAAACCAGCCAGCTGTCGAACCTTCTATTTGGATCTTCCTGTGTCTTTTTTTCTTCTTAGGGATTATGCTTTACAGGTCACAGATCGATAAAGGTACTTTTAAGGGAGCTATTTTTTGGGCAGTCTCTACATGGTGGTGTGGCAGTGCTCCTCCCAACTGTTCAATTTTCCCAGGTCTTATACCCCCAAAGCATTGGATTATGTCATTGGCTTTTAAGATTGTCAAAATACTAAATTCAAACATGATTGGAATTTGGTATTTTTGGGGATATAATGTAAACTGACTGGCCTAATTCGAATCTGTTCTTGTCTTCAGGTAACCAGCTACTTCAGTAGCTTGACAACATGTTACATTCTATCTTGTTCAGAACACATGGTAGTATCAGGTAGTTCTGCTAGCTTTTAACTCTTAAGGGTACAGTACACCCATATCTTTATAACACGTCCCCCTTAAGATAAAAATGAACCATCATAATGAAAAGCTGGCTTTTCTTTTATTCTTTAAACACATTACCCTTTCATGTAGATAACTTTAATTGAAGTTCATCTTAACTTCTTCCCACATAACTGTGTATATGTATATAACATTAACTAAAGGCAAATCTCATCTAAACTTTATAGAACATAGAACATTACAGTGCAGTACAGGCTCTTCGGCCCTTAATGTTGCACTGACCTGCAAAATTAATTTGCCCATCTAACCTACACCATTCCATTATTATCCATATTATCTGTTAAATCCGCAATACCACATCTGTAATTACATTCTTATGACCCGCAACGTGTATGATTTTTAAGTTAAAAGTCTAACATAAGACTCCCAACGAAGTAGTCTCATATGCTTGTCTTTAAAGTGTTCTAAGAATGTAAGTGGATTGTGATCCATGTATATAACCGTCTCTGACACATTGAGATGTTGTAAGGCCAGTACCAAACTCAATAGTTCTTTTTCGATAGTGGAGTATTTTCTTTGGTGGATGTTGATCTTCTTCGAAAAGTAACCAATTGGCAGTTCAATCCCATTCTCATCTTCCTGTCGAAGTCCAGCTCCAACTCCAGTGTCATTAGCACTGATGGTGACTTTAAAAGGTTTTGAAAAGTTTGATGTATCTAAAACTGATTTGGTGGCTAATATTGATTTCAAATGGTCGAATGCCTCATGGCGTGGTTCTGTCCACCACAACTTTGTGTTGTTCTTCAGCAAATCAGTTAATGGTACCACTAAACTGCTGACATTTGGAACAAACTTCCGATAGAATCCACTGAGTCCTAAGAATCGAAGCACCTCTTTCTTTGTGGTTGGTCATGGAAATTCCTCAATGGCCTTTGTCTTGGCGTTCTGTGGGATTAACCTTCCATGAAGAACATGTCCCAAGAACATCACCTCTGCTTTCGAGAATTCAGTTTTATTTAAGTTTATCACCAGTTTTACTTCTCGCAGTCATTCAAAGAGCCCTGCCAACTGTACCATGTGATCTTTCCAGGACTTACTAAAGATCACTACATCATCCACTACATCACAGTTTGTTAACCCAGCCACAACTCTGTTCATGAGTCTTTGGAATGTGGCAGGTGCATTCTTCATTCCAAAGGCCATCACTTTAAACTGATATCACCCATTTGAAATTTCTTTTGCCATTTCTGGTAAAGGTACCTGCCAGTAACCATGCATTAAATTCAACTTGGTGATGTAACTGGCATGTCAGACTTTCTTGATACAGTCATCCAATCTAGAAATTGGATATGAGTCTGATTTTGTAACAGCAACAACCTTCCGATAATCTTATAAGAATCGTTCAGTCCCGTCTGCTCTAGAAACTAAGACAATCAGCGAATTCTGCTCGCTCTGGCTTGGTTCGATGATGTCCTTGTCGAGCATGGCCTCCACCTCCAACTGCACCTGTCTGGCTTTGAAAGGATTAAGCTGCCAGGGGTGATGTTTTATCGGAGCAGTATTTCCTACGTCTACTTTATGTACAATAACATTAGTCCTCCCCACCTGATTCTTATATACGTCCTTAAACTGCAGTAACAAATCTTTCAACTGTATTCTATGTTACTGAGACAGATAGCTTGCTAACCTATCCCACTCCTCAAGGACATTTTTAAAAATCTATTTTGAGGCACATCAAAGTCCATCTGGATTTGATTCCTCACCTATTTCTCCAGTTCTCTCTAGTATAATACATTTTCAACATGTTCACATGACATCCCCAATACTTTTGCTTTCTATCTGGCATCTTTACTAAGATAGTTCACCTGACTCAGCTTTTTCTCAATTTGATAGGGATCACTAAACCTGGCTTTGAAGAGATCTCCTATCACTGGTAACTGTACTAACATGTCATCTCCTCGGGGAAGCGTCTGATTCTCAGAGCTTGTATCTACCACCTGCTTCATTCTACACTGTGCCCTCATTAGATGCTGTTTAGGTAACTCACCTACTCGATTTAATCTCTCCCTCACCTCCAATACATAACCTAAGTGTGAAATCTCTGACTTTAGTCCTAACAATTTTTCTTTAATTAATTTCAAAGGCCCTCTAACTTCATGTCTGAATATTAACTCGAAGGGAGTGAACTGAGTAAATTCCTTTGGGGCATCTTTACCAGATTTCCGGAGGCAATTCCATTAAGGACTATCAAGGTAAAAAAGGTGGTAGAGGAGTTAGTAGCTTTCTTCACATGGACCAACTTTTACTGTCAGGCTGTTTAAGGAGGTTATGGATAGCTTAGGTATACAGCACTTTAAATCCAGAGCACATTATCCTGAATCCCAGGGAGCTTTAGAAAGGTGGCATCAGACCCTGGAGACCATGTTGAGAGCAAACTGTCAGGATAACAATACAAATGGAATCCCTTTATCCCAATCATTCGGGTTATCCTGACAGTTTGCTCTCAACATGGTCTCCAGGGTCTGATGCCACCTTTCTAAAGCTCCCTGGGATTCAGGATAATGTGCTCTGGATTTAAAGTGCTGTATACCTAAGCTATCCATAACCTCCTTAAACATCCTGACAGTACAATCTGATCCTTGGTCCGACTTAATCTCTCTGGGTAGCCCATACCGTGTGAAGAAAGCTACTAACTCCTCTACCACCTTTTTTACCTTGATAGTCCGTAATGGAATTGCCTCCGGAAATCTGGTAAACACATCCATCATGGTTACAACGTATGGGTTCCCACTTTTAGTTCTCAGGAGGGGACCTACACAATAATTATAACCTGCATGAAAGGTTCTTCAAATGCAGGAATTAGCGACAGAGGTGTTGGTTTTATTACTGCCTGTGGCTGACCTACCATTTGGCATGTATGACACATTCGGCAAAAGTTAACAACATCCTTGTGCATTTCAGGCCAATAAAAAATGTGTTTGTACCTTATCCTGAGTCTTTCATACCCCTAGGTGACCTCCTACAGGTAGTTCATGTGCTATCCGTAACATCTCCTGTCAGTGTGCTACAGACAAATCAATCTGGTGCACTTCTGCCCATTTCTCCTCTGCACTAATCTGCCGTGGTCTCTATTTCAGCATTAGGATTCTATCTTTCAGATAATAACCCTCTGGAATGTTCTCTGCCTCCTTTTTGGAGTACGCATCCACATATATATCTTTTGTGGTCTTGTCTTTCTGTTGCAAGTCTCTTAGCCTTTCAGGACTAAACACTTGTGTCTGACCCTCTGCCTGTTCAGGATTTTCCTGCGCCATTCCATCAAACAGGGTACCCGCGAACTGAACCTCAACTCCCTCATCTTTCTCTTTACTTTTCACTTTGTGCTGTGTCTTATGATAGTGGGATCTGGTTACCACACAGTCTGGGAAAATATCAGAATATTTCTGTTTTAACTCCTCAGTTTCTTGGTCTTCCTTGGGTTTCTCCACAACAAGGGGTCCTCACTCCCACCTTGGATTCTGCCAAATCATTCCCAAGAACAAACTGTATTCCTGGAACTGACACTCTGTCAATCACTCCCACTGTAACTTCCATCTTGCATAGGGGAAACTAAATTTCTGTCCAAATTACCACACTCTCAGGTAACAGATCAGAAAGAGTGCATATTCACTCATCCCTTACTATCAGCGACTGGTTAAATCCTGTATCTCTCAAAATTATAACTTCTTGTCCATCTCCCCCTGTTCTTTCTGAGTAAACTTTACCCACAGAGGCAAATTCTTTGTAGAGATCAGGTACTAACACCATACCCAGCCCCTGCCTGGGCTGTGCACACTCCTGCAGCTCCTTGGCTCTTTTCTTGGGGGTCTCCTTTACCCCCTTCACTAATGCCACTGGCTTTGCTTCTTTTACCACATCTTTTCCCACAGCACCTTTCTTCATTGACCAACACTGTGTCTGTACGTGTCCCACCTGCTGGCAGTAAAAACACCTTTACCCAGTGCCCTTCTGAAACCACTGGCGTTGTAATTTTCTGTGTCCCACTCCATTACAGTGAAAACACCTGAGGCCTTTCACCTCCTGTCCACCCTCTTGGGTTTCTTTTTTAACCTGTGGTAAATTATTACCAGTGTTCTCTACTGATCCTTTCATAGGGTAGGATCTCCCCTTCTCCCAACTTTTATCCCTCACCGGATGAAATTCTAGCTGGAAGCTTGTCTTTTGCCCCAACATGTTCTCATCTGCTAATTCTGCTTCCCTTCTCACTTCCTGAACTTCCTGTTCCTCTGGAAGTGAGTTTTTAAACTTCTGCAGCAGAATCATCTCTCTTAGAGCCTCAAATGTCCTGTCTATTTTCAAAGCACGCACCCATTGATCAAAATGACTATATTTAATTCTTTTGAACTCAATATAAGTTTGACCTGGCTCCTTCTTTGTGTTTCTGAACCGCTGTCTATATGCTTCTGGTACCAATTAATAACCACTTGTCTCCAGGCAACCAGCTACCACAGTAGCTGGACAACATGTTATATTATATCTTATTCAGAGCACTTTGGTGCTGTCAGGTAGTTCTGCTAGTTTTTAACATTCTTAATGGTATAGTACACCCATATCTTCATAACAATACAAAATAGTTGTTCGTTAAGTACAAGAAAACATTCACATATTGGATATTTGGATTTAATATTAACGTGTGTTCTCAGTCATAAGTACAAATTGAACATTTGTGAATCGGGAACAGATTGTATATTTCAGTTATAGAGTCATAGAGATGTACAGCACGGAAACAGATCCTTTGGTCCAACCCGTCCATGCCAACCAGATATCCCAACCCAATCTAGTCCCACCTGCCAGCACCCGGCCCATATCCCTCCAAATCCTTCCTATTCATATCCCCATCTAGATGCCTTTTAAATGTTGCAATTGTACCAGTCTCCACCACATCCTCTGGCAGCTCATTCCATGCACGTACCACCCTCTGCGTGAAAATGTTGCCCCTTAGGTCCCTTTTATATCTTTCCCCTCTCACCCTAAACCTATGCCCTCTAGTTCTGGACTCCCCCACCCAAGGGAAAAGACCTTGTCTATTTATCCAACCCATGCCCCTCATGATTTTGTAAACCTCTGTAAGGTCACCCCTCAGCCTCCAACGTTCTAGCCCCAGCCTATTCAACCTCTCCCTATAGCTCAAATCCTCCAACCCTGGCAACCTCCTTGTAAATCTTTTCTGAACCCTTTCAAGTTTCACAACATCCTTCCAATAGGAAGGAGACCAGAATTGCACGCAATATTCCAACAGTGGCCTAACCAATGTCCTGTACAGCTGCAACATGACCTCCCAACTCCTGTACTCAATACTCTGGCCAATAAAGGAAAGCATACCAAATGCCTTCTTCACTATCCTATCTACCTGTGACTCCACTTTCAAGGAGCTATGAACCTGTACTCTAAGGTCTCTTTGTTCAGCAACACTCCCCAGGACCTTACCATTAAGTGTATAAGTCCTGCTAAGATTTGCTTTCCCAAAATGCAGCACCTCGCATTTATCTAAATTAAACTTCTTCTGCCACTTTTCAGCCCATTGGCCCATCTGGTCCAGATCCTGTTGTAATCTGAGGTAACCTTCTTGGCTGTCCACTACACCTCCAATTTTGGTGTCATCTGTAAATTGATAACTGTACCTCTTATGCTCGCATCCAAATCATTTATATAAATGATGAAAAGTAGAGGACCCAGCACCGATCCTTGTGGCACTCCACTGGTCACAGGCCTCCAGTCTGAAAAACAACCCTCCACCACCTTTGAGCCAGTTCTGTATCCAAATGGCTAGTTTTCCCTGTATTCTATGAGATCTAACCTTGCTAAACAGTCCCCCATGGGGAACCTTGTTGAGCGAATATCGATCACACCTACCACTCTGCCCTCATCAATCTTCTTTGTTACTTCTTCAAAAAAACTTAATTAAGTTTGTGAGACATGATTTCCCACGCACAAAGCCATGCTGACTATTCCTAATCAGTCCTTGCCTTTCCAAATACATGTACATCCTGTCCCTCAGGATTCCCTCCAACAACTTGCCCACCACCGAGGTCAGGCTCACCGGTCTATAGTTCCCTGGCTTGTCCTTACCACCTTTCTTAAACAGTGGCACCACGTTTGCCAACCTCCAGTCTTCCGGCACCTCACCTGTGACTATTGATGATACAAATATCTCAGCAAGAGGCCCAGCAATCACTTCTCTAGCTTCCCACAGAGTTCTCGGGTACACCTGATCAGGTCCTGTGGATTTATCCACCTTTATGCATTTCAAGACATCCAGCACTTCCTCCTCTGTAATATGGCTATTTTGCAAGATGTCACCATCTATTTCCCTATAGTCTATATCTTCCATATCCTTTTCCACAGTAAATACTGATGCAAAATACTCATTTAGTATCTCCCCCATTTTCTGTGGCTCCACACAAAGGCCGCCTTGCTGATCTTTGAGGGGCCCTATTCTCTCCCTAGTTACCCTTTTGTCCTTAATATATTTGTAAAAACTCTTTGGATTGTCTTTAATTCTATTTGCCAAAACTGTCTCATGTCCCCTTTTTGCCCTCCTGATTTCCCTCTTAAGTATACTCCTACTTCCTTTATACTCTTCTAAGGATTCACTTGATCTATTCTGTCTATACCTGACATATGCTTCCTTCTTTTTCTTAACCAAACCCTTAATTTCTTTAGTCATCCAGCATTCCCTATACCTACTAGCCTTTCCTTTCACCCTGACCGGAATATACTTTCTCTGGATTCTTGTTATCTCATTTCTGAAGGCTTCCCATTTTCCAGCCATCCCTTTACCTGCAAACATCTGTCCCCAATCAGCTTTTGAAAGTTCTTGCCTAATACCGTCAAAATTGGCCTTTCTCCAATTTAGAAATTCACCTTTTAGATCTGGTCTATCCTTTTCCATCACTATTTTAATAGAATTATGGTCGCTGGTCCCAAAGTGCTCCCCCACCTCAGTCACCTGCTCTGCCTTATTTCCCAAGAGTAGGTCAAGTTGTGCACCTTCTCTAGTAGGTACATCCACATACTGAATCAAAACATTGTCTTGTACACACTTAAGAAATTCCTCTCCATCTAAACCCTTAACACTGTGGCAGTCCCAGTCGATGTTTGGAAAGTTAAAATCCCTTACCATAACTACTCTATTATTCTTACAGATAGCTGAGATCTCCTGACAAGTTTGTTTCTCAATTATCCTCTGACTATTAGGGGGTCTATAATACAATCCCAGTAAGGTTTCTTATTTCTTATTTCTTATTTCTCAGTTCAACCCAGATAACTTCCCCGGATGTATTTCTGGGAATATCCTCCCTCAGCACAGCCGTAATGCTATCTCTTATCAAAAATGACACACCCCCACCCCCCACCCCCCACCTCTCTTGCCTCCCTTTCTATCCTTTCTGTAGCATGCGTACCCTGGAACACTAAGCTACCATACTGCCCATCCCTGAGCCATGTTTCTGTAATTGCTATGATATCCCAGTCCCAGTTCCTAACCATGCCCTGAGTTCATCTGCCTTACCTGTTAGGCCCCTTGCAGTGAAATAAATGTAGTTTAATTTATCAGTCCTACCTTTCCCTGCCTGCCCTGACTGTTTGACTCACCTTTGTTCTCAACTGTACCAGTCTCAATTGATCTCCTTCCTCACTATCTCTCTGGGTCCCAGCCCCCCACTTTGCTAGTTTAAAGTTGATCCCTCTCTCTAAGTTATTTTGGGAGTGAGAAGAGTATAGATGAATCAGGAAATCTTTGGTGCAGAGGTGCTGCGATTGATCAGAGAACACTCAAAGCAAAACCTTCATGTGGTGAGTATAATGTGGTGATGTAAGTCATATTTTCTACAAATAGATTGCTAGTGTCAGTTCAGAAAGATGTTATGCCTACCATACAATTAAGCAATGACCTGAATCTCAGTGCCAGGTACATAGATTGTACACCCCAATGACTGGCTGTTCAAATCAAAGAATATGTTCCTTGGATCATTCATAAGAGGCAGAATATAGACCATACTCACAACGTTTGTTCTTTCAAAACTCCAAATAAAATATCGCTGTTTGATGTTAATCTCTGAACACAGTATTAGCTATAATACCAATCAATTTAAAATAATTAAAACAGTTTATAATGTGGCTAATGTACACTTTTTGACACAACGTACAATTCAGACGAAGGGTCCCATTCTCTGCAAAAACAAAGGAAAATGCCTGAGCCTTGATCCTTTCTTGAAATGCACAGGAGTTTGGGCAGTTCCCTATTGGTTTATCTGTGGTAACTGCATGGCTCATCGGAGCCAACCTGCCACCCAGCAGCATCTCTTTCTTCTTGTAATATAAATAGTTGTGATTGTTTGAAATTTGTCGTTCTTCTGTTTAATCTGATGAGTGCAGGACAAAATGCATTGGAAAAATCTTCTCTTTTCAGCAATATTCAAGTTCTTTGTTTCTAAGCAGCTGTTTAATACATTTGTCAAAGATGCTTTTCCCTTTGTCTACTTTTTGATTTGGAACAATCCTTCCTGCTAACATTGCTCAGCTCTGCACCATTTCCACCGGCTCAGGTACCAGAGCAGCTGGAAGCATGTAGAGGCTACACTAACCTCCATGGGCAGTGGCATTGAAGTGCAATTGATAGTCAAGATATGATGAAGGCTACCTCTTTATTCATTGTAACAGAACAGCAGCATGGTGGCTCAGTGGTTCGCACTGCTGCCTCACAGCACCAGGATCCCAGGTTTGATTCCAGCGTTGGGTGAGTGCCTGTGTGGAATTTGCACATTCTCCCTGTATCTGTGTGGGTTTTCTCCCACAGTCCAAAGATGTGCAGGTCAGGTAATTGGCCATGCTAAATTGCCCACAGTGCTAGGTGCATTAGTCAGAGGGAAATGGGTCTAGGTGGGTTACTCTTTGGAGGGTCAGTGTGGACTGGTTGGGCCGAAGGGCCTGTTTCTGCACTGCAGGGAATCTAATCATTGTTCTACTTTTGCAATTTGTGACCAAGTTTTATAATATATTATCATTTGGAAATTTGTGTTCTCAGATAAGGATAAATAAACTTGTGGTTTTAATACTGTGAAAGGGTCTTTTTTTTAAAAGGGATTAGAAAATTATTTTTGAATTCAAACATCATTTCCAAGAAAACTTGTGAATTAAACTAAATGACTTAAGCAAGCTACTCAGGGGAGTTAATTGATGAAGTTGTTGCAAAGTTAAACTTCTATGACATACAGAAAGACAGGTCAGGGACCACAACAAGAATTTCAGTTGAAAAGAAAGAATTCATACCAGTAGATGGGCAGTTTAGGTTTTGACAGTTTCTAAGCTATCAGAACTTGAAAGAAATCTGAAGCAGTTTTAGCAGCCTGTAGATACTTTAGAATTCAGTGAGAAACGTCAGTGAGTTAATCAGTGTCTATATGTCCACGGGGCAGTTGGAGAGAATCAGAAATTTTACAACATAGGTGAGTGATATTCTACTGGGCAAAAGTGAGGACTGCAGATGCTGGAAACCAGAGTTTAGATTAGAGTGGTGCTGGAAAAGCACAGCAGGTCAGGCAGCATCCGAGGAGCAGGAAAATCGATGTTTCGGGCAAACGCCCTTCATCAGGAATGGAACATATTCCACTGGGGTTGACTATCTGTCAAGATTGTTGCTAGGAAAAAGGGTTTTAATCTTGCATTTTGCTGTTCATGCTTACATCTTTCAAAATTCTCAACTGTAAAAATATAGAGAACTTTGTTTCTCTTTTTGTGTAATAAACTATGTTCTTTAGTTAATAGTTTTTTGGGAACTTCTTGCGAATATGTTTATTGACTGATCATTGCAGTGTCCAAGCCACACATTTCACTCTGGAATCATATTTGTCTGGTGTTATCATCAGCGAGGATCATTACTATATCCCAAAAGATCATGATGGCGGCCACACAGCTCATGGCAGTTTGTGGAACTTTGTGCACAGATTCCCTTCAAACATAACATGGACAAGGAGTTAAACTGGAGGGTCCAGTAAGTATGCTATTTGTCTGCTGCTTTTCCTATTGTGACTAGACTTCTAAAGCTGCACTGGGCAGGACATTTTGTTCGTATGCCCGATACCAGACCCCCAAAGCAACTATTCCAACTGGAACTCAGTTATGGAAGTAGACTCCCAGAAGATCAACACGAAGCACCTCTGAAGAGGTCAAACATCCCCAATTTGAGTTGTGACTGGCCAAAATGACGAAGGTTCTTTCAGCAAGTTACCAAACGTGGCCAGAGATTTAGGAACACAGGCCAAGTCAGATAGAGCACGCAAACAGCTCAACAATCCAGTCCACCCTACAAGCAGCACCTGCCCCATATTGTGGCTGAGTCTGCAGTTCAAGTGGTTTATTACCATTTAAAAAAAACATTGAACTGGGTAGAAGCAAGTCATTCCCTATCCTGTGGGGCTGTATAAGATGAAGAGAAACAATTCTGTTGTAAATCACTGACTGCAAAATGCTCTTGGATGCAGTTTCATCTGATTAATGTTTAATTTGGACTGAAATTATGAATAACACTTTATTTATTTCACCTTCAGAGCAGGATAGAGAAAATTGAGGATTTAAACCTATTTTTAGATTTGTTTTTAACAATGAAAGTTACAGTTTAATTTATTAAGTTCAAGTAATCTTGATTACCCATCCTAAATGTCACATATACATATATTTTCTGCCTAATCTTTCTACAATTAATCCCATACGTCTACATGTATAATAGATTCTGCTGTTTATAACCTGATCATGCTGCCACTACTGGCAAGAGGCTGTCATTACAATGTGATAAGTTTACATACACTGGTTCCATTGCAAGTTGTTATTGATTTTGTCATGAACGTGAGCATTGTCAGCATGGACAGAATTTATTGCCTATTTGTATCAAACCTTAAGCTGGTGGTGAGCCACCTTCTTAAAACACTGAGGCTTTGACCTAATTCAGCAGTGTTGAATTGTTTTAGAAAACCGTGGAGATTGAACTGCATCGCTGGGAGTCCCATCCAGACTAGACCAAATGAGGAGGGCAGATTCCTTCCTAAAAAGACATTTGTGCACTAGATGAGCTTTCCTGATCATTTGGATCATTTCATGCTCGTTATTACTGATATGAGCTTTTTATTTCAGGTTGACTTTGTTAACTGAATCTACATTCTCCAGATAGTGCATTGGGCTATCTCCAGAATCATTCCTGGTCATGAGTGACCACACCAATCCACCCCAGTCTTCATGGCAAGCAATGAAATAGGAAACAATTGCTGGAGGAGAAGGAGAGAATTTCATAGAATTAAAGAAACTCAGGGATACTTGTGGGGAGTGGGTTAACTGGATTGTGTGTTTGCTTATCCCTGATGTTTACCCATGTAGTACTGATAACACAATAGCTTGCTCAGCTGTTTAAAATATTTTCTTCGAACTGTAGTCACATTTAAACAATTCAGTCTGGCTTAGCAAGGTCAGAGAATATTGGCTAACACAGGGGTCACTGATATAATGGTGATTCTAATGTTTGCTCTTTGCAAGCTTTAGTGCACTTAATGACACTTACCCTTATCCTTATCCTGATTAATATTTAATTGACCCTGCAACCAGAGATTGGAGTCTGTTGATAACTCTATCAGGCTGTTATCTTTGCAGCAAAAAGAGTGTTCTAGAAACCGGGGAGGGCGGAGGATTCTGAGGAATTTTGAACTCTCTGATCACAAGAGGAAGAAAGCTTTTCAGCCATTTTTCTGGATAGTTCTGACAGATCAATCAAATATAGGTTTTGAATATAATTCCAATATTCTAGCCCCCAATCCCCGATGCAGCTCATTCCTGAAGACCCACTCACTCCTTTTAATGATGATCTGAATCTACCCATGTCATAATGGGTCCTTTCTAGTGTAACTTTGTGATTATCCCTCATGAAGAATCCAAGTTCATTGGTCAGTCGTTGTAACTCTGGGATCAGTTTTGGGTTCTTGCTGACACCAGGTCAATTCCTGCCTCGAACCTTTTCTTCCTGTTACTCAATCTATGACTTTACCCCAAACTGGGGAGTAGTGGCGGTCCCTCCCTCAGATCCACACCTGCAAGAACAGATCCTTGCATAGTCTCTGTTTGCGAAGCTTGGATTGGTTTTCACAGGACTCCTGTTGATTTGGTGGGACAGTTACACCGAGTCCATGGTGAAACCTTGGGATTCTTTTATCCCAGACGTACACCTATCAACTGCCCTTCCATCAGTCATGTTCCTAATAGTAGGATTCCAGGTGTTCTCACTGCCTCTGACTCACTGAATCCGGCCAAGTCTCTGATTCCACTTGTGGAACTGAGCTGCTGCTGCTGCTAAACTCTCTCCCTGCCTTGACAGGTCCATTTGATGCTCAGTATGACCCGGTCCAAACCTTTGCCCCACACACACACACCCCCGCTGCCCCCACCTCACCCTGCCCTGTGCTGCTGTATCATCCTTTCCTGGGAGACAGAGCCATGGCTGAGAGCAGAATTGTCAAATCTTCTTACTTTCATGTGGAACTCTGGAAAGCAGGATTTACAACAAAAACAGAAATTGCTGAAAACTCTCAGCAGGTCTGGCAGCATCTGTGGAGAGAGGAAAAACAGAGTTACTGTTTTGAGTCCAGGATGACTCATTTTCAGAACTGAAAAGAGTTGAAAAAAGATTTCCAAACAGGATTTACAGCCGTGAGTTCATTCTTATCATTGCCTTTTCCAGCAATACCTGAGTGAGTTATGATCAGAATCTCAATTCCTAAGGTACAGAGGATTCCAAAAGATATACAGGTGAGAAATGGACCTTTTGGCCCCACCAATCCATGCTGGTGTTTAAATTGCACTTAAATCTCATTCAATCTTTCCTCATCTTAATGCATCATGTCCATTTCCCTCTTGTCTACCTTCCCTGAGAGTATATTATCTCTGTAGATTGACATGATGTAATGATGGTTTCAAGTTTGTTCCCGTGGCCACCCCCCACCCCTGTCAGAATTGAAGTGCAAACACTTTTGTCATTTTAAAAACCTGGGTGTAATTTTAGAAGGTCCCGATCAACATGGGCTAAGAAGAGAAAGCAGACAAGTGACTCCTTTCTCAATGCAGGGGGCAACTGGCTGCATTTGCAGAGAAAGTTCCGGGTGTTGAGATGAGATTCTCATTAGGCAGCAGCAAGATGCCTGTAAGATGGTCTTGTTTGTAAACAGCTTCATTGACACTGAACCTCACTGCATTAATATGTCGCTTCATACTCTGCCCTTCACCATCAGGAAACATTCCTGACATTCCGAACGTGAAAGTCCAAGTGGGGATATGGTGACTCCAGATGAACGCATGCTCCTCTGGGCTGCCACCTTGGATACTCAGCAACATCTCCAGGCACGCTCCATGGACACTAACTGTGGCACCACATTCACGGATACTGCCACCTGACACTTACCAACCATTCAGAACCTCCATGGCCCCTCTTCAATACACTTGCAAGATGCTACTGCACTTTACGGCAGACCAACTAACATGATAAAGATGCTGCCAGGACCCAGTGTGCAGGGACAGACACCCAGCTCACCGTCTGGACCAGGCTGCGTCTTGGGGCTGCTGATCACTCACTCACAAAGAGAAACAGCCTCTGTGAAACCCAACAAAATTGATGCTTGGCCCAAGGTCATTACAGGAAAGAGAGAGAGAACCTGCACAGTTACTGCCTTTACTGTTTGAATTCATGTATCGTTGGACATCGGAGTGCATCTGGGAAAATTAACAAAGTGAAATTCACAACTAATCTTGGAGGAATTGTTGGGCGAAGTTCACAGCACAGAATCAGATAAGTTAATGTTGTTTTAAGTGTGGCCTACAGAGAATCTGCAGTAGTGAGTAGAGTGGGTTCTTTCTTCATTATATGTTTTTGAAGATATGTCTCATGATTAAACTTACACTATTAACTTAACCTGGGGCAGTGTTTGTAGAGGAATAAGACGGTGTTAATGCAGATTGTGAAGGAGCAAGAATGGCCTTTAGTACAGTGATATGTACTACTTGTCAGATGTGGGATTTTAAAGAGAGTTTAAGGGTTACTGCGGATTATATCTGCCATAAATGCTGTTGGTTTCGAATCTTCTCAGATCGAATAGATCGGTTGGAGAGACTGTTAAAAGCAATGACGAATTTGCAACAGCAATAGTATGTGATGGATGACAGTTATAGGAAGGGGGGAAAGTCTTAGATACAGTCACATAGATGGGTTAACTCCTGGAAGGGTGAGAGAGGTAGGCAGCTAGTGCAGGAGTCTTTTGTGGAAATACCCATTTCAAACAGGTATGCTGTTTTGGAAAATTTAGGGGGTGATGGATTCTCAGGGGAATGTAGCACGAGCAGCCAAGTTTCTGGTATTGAGACTGGCTCTAATGCAGCGAGGGATGCGTCTGGATTCAAGAGATCAATTGTGTTAGGGGATTCTCTAGTCCGAGGTACAGACAGATGTTTCTGTGGCCAGCAGAGAAAAAGCAGAATGGTGTGTTGTTTCCCTGGTGCCAGGATCAAGGATGTCTCAAAGAGGGGGCAGAATGTTCTCAAGGGGGAGAGGGGCCAGCAGGAGGTCATTGTCCACATTGGAACCAATGATATCGGAAGGGAAAAGGTTGAGATTCTGAAGGGAGATTACAGAGAGTTAGGCAGGAATTTAAAAAGGAGGTCCTCAAGGGTAGTAATATCTGGATTACTCCCAGTACTACGAGCTAGTGAGGGCAGGAATAGGAGGATAGAGCAGATGAATACATGGCTGAGGAGCTGGTGAATGGGAGAAGGATTCACATTTTTGGATCATTGGAATCTCTTTTGGGGTAGAAGTGACCTGTACAAGAAGGATGGATTGCACCTAAATTGGAAGGGGACTAACATACTGGCAGGGAAATTTGCTAGAATTGCTTGGGACGATTTAAACTAGTAAGGTGGGGGGGTGGGACCCAGGGAAATAGTGAGGAAAGAGATCAATCTGAGACTGGTACGGTTGAGAACAGAAGTGAGTCAAACAGTCAGGGCAGGCAGGGACAAGGTAGGACTAATAAATTAAACTGCATTTATATTAATGCAAGGGGCCTAACAGGGAAGGCAGATGAACTCAGGGCATGGTTAGGAACATGGGACTGGGATATCATAGCAATTATGGAAACATGGCTCAGGAATGGGCAGGACTGGCAGCTTAATGTTACAGATACAAATGCTACAGGAAGGATAGAAAGGGAGGCAACAGAGGAGGTGGGGTGGCATTTTTGGTAAGGGATAGCATTACAGCTGTGCTAAGGGAGGATATTCCTGGAAATACATCCAGGGAAGTTATTGGGTGGAACTGAGAAATAAGAAAGGGATGATAACCTTATTGGGATTGTATTATAGACGCCCTAATAGTCAGAGGAAAATTGAGAAACAAACTTGTAAGGAGATCTCAGCTATCTGTAAGAATAATGGGGTGGTTATGGTAGGGGATTTTAACTTTCTGAACATAGACTGGGACTGCCATAGTGTTAAGGGTGTAGATGGAGAGGAATTTGTTAAGTGTATACAAGACAATTTTCTGATTCAGTATGTGAATGTACCTACAAAAGAGGGTGCACAACTTGACCTACTTGGAAATAAGGCAGGGCAGGTGACTGAAGTGTCAGTCGGGGAGCACTTTGGGGCCAGTGACCATAATTCTGTTAGATTTAAAATAGTGATGGAAAAGGATAGACCAGATCTAAAAGTTGAAGTTCTAAATTGGAGAAAGGCCAATTTTGACGGTATCAGGGTGAAAGGGAAGGCTGGTAGGTATAGGGAATGCTGGGTGACTAAAGAAATTAAGGGTTTGGTTAAGAAAAAGAAGGAAGCATATGTCAGGTATAGATAGGATAGATCAAGTGAATCCTTAGAAGAATATAAACGAAGTAGGAGTATACTTAAGAGGGAAATCAGGAGGGCAAAAAGGGGACATGAGATAGTTGTGGCAAATAGAATTAAGGAGAATCCAAAGGGTTTTTACAAATACATTAAGGACAAAGGGTAACTAGGGAGAGAATAGGGCCCCTCAAAGATCAGCAAGGCGGCCTTTGTGTGGAGACGCAGAAAATGGGGGAGATACTAACTGAATATTTTGCATCAGTATTTACTGTGGAAAAGGATAAGGAAGATATAGACTGTAGGGAAATAGATGGTGACACTTTGCAAAATGTCCAGATTACAGAGGAGGAAGTGCTGGATGTCTTGAAATGCATAAAGGTGGATAAATCCCCAGGACCTGATCAGGTGTATCCAAGAACTCTGTGGGAAGCTAAGGAAGTGATTGCTGGGCCTCTTGTTGAGATATTTGTATCATCGATAGTCACAGGTGAGGTGCCAGAGGACTGGAGGTTGGCTAATGTGGTGCCACTGTTTAAGAAGGGTGGTAAGGACAAGCCAGGGAACTATAGACCGGTGAGCCTGACCTCGGTGGTGGGCAAGTTGTTGGAGGGAATCCTGAGGGACAAGATGTACATGTATTTGGAAAGGCAAGGACTGATTAGGGATCGTCAACATGGCTTTGTGCGTGAGAAATCATGTCTCACAAACTTGATTGAGTTTTTTGAGGAAGTAACAAAGAGGATTGATGAGGGCAGAGCAGTAGATGTGACCTCTATGGACTTCAGTAACGCGTTTGACAAGGTTCCCCATGGGAGACTGATTAGCAAGGTTAGATCTCACGGAATACAGGGAGAACTAGCCATTTGGATACAGAACTGGCTCAAAGGTAGAAGACAGAGGGTGGTGGTGGAGGGTTGTTTTTCAGACTGGAGGCCTGTGACCACTGGAGTGCCACAATGATCGGTGCTGGGCCCTCTATTTTTTGTCATTTACATAAATGATTTGGATGCGAGCATAAGAGGTACAGTTAGTAAGTTTGCAGATGACACCAAAATTGGAGGTGGAGTGGACAATGAAGAGGGTTACCTCAGATTACAACAGGATCTTGACCAGATGGGCCAATGGGCTGAGAAGTGGCATTTGGAGTTTAATTCAGATAACTGCGAGGTGCTGCATTTTGGGAAAGCAAATCTTAGCAGGACTTATACACTTAATGGTAAGGTCCTAGGGAGTGTCGCTGAACAAAGAAACCTTGGAGTGCAGGTTCATAGCTCCTTGAAAGTGGAGTTGCAGGTAGATAGGATAGTGAAGAAGGCGTTTGGTATGCTTTCCTTTATTGGTCAGAGTATCGAGTATAGGAGTTGGGAGATCATGTTGTGGCTGTACAGGATATTGGTTAGGCCACTGTTGGAATATTGTGTGCAATTCTGATCTCCTTCCTATTGGAAAGATGTTGAAAGGGTTCAGAAAAGATTGACAAGGATGTTGCCAGGGTTGGAGGATTTGAGCTATAGGGAGAGGCTGAACAGGCTGGCGCTGTTTTCCCTGGGGCATCGGAGGCTGAGGGTGACCTTATAGAGGTTTACAAAATTATGAGGGGCATGGATAGGATAAATAGACAAACTATTTTCCCTGGGGTGGGGGAGTCCAGAACTAGAGGGCATAGGTTTAGGGTGAGAGGGGAAAGATATAAAAGAGACCTAAGGGTCAACTTTTTCATGCAGAGGGTGGTACGTGTATAGAATGAGCTGCCAGAGGATGTGGTGGAGGCTGGTACAATTGCAACATTTAAGAGGCATTAGGATGAGAATATGAATAGGAAGGGTTTGGAGGGATATGGGCCGGGTGCTGGCAGGTGGGACTAGATTGGGTTGGGATATCTGGTCGGCATGGACAGGTTGGACCAAAGGGTCTGTTTCCATGCTGTACATCTCAATGACTCTAAATATCGTGAGATCCTGCCCAGAGTTCAACCTTTTTACAAAGAATAAGAAATCACGCCTCACTATCCTTTCCTGCCATGTTATACCCACATGTTCACGGTCTCAACATTGTCAGTCTTTGCTGCACCCATCCATAGCTTTCTATAATGCACACTGACTAGAACTGCACATAGTAAGCAAAGTGCAATCCAATCAAGGGCTCATTGCAGGCTTAACCATCCAAGGTTTCAATTCCATTCCTGTTGAAATAAAGCCTCGAACATGTTTTTGTTTAATGGCCTCGCTAACCTGTAGAGCATCTTGTGGTGATTGGTGTCTTTGTACTCCCAGCTTCCTCTGTACCTCTACCCACATGGACTTGAGCTTCCAAGTAAGGTGAATCGACCAAAACGTACAAGCTCAGATTTATCTGAGCTCAACTTAATTCGCCAACCATTTGCTCCTTCTGCAAGTTTATGTCCTGTCATTTGTTGTCATCAGTATTGATTATTTCCCACCAATTTAGCATCATCTGTAAATTTAGAAATTGTGTTTTGATTCAAATATCGAAATCATTAATCTAACTTAGCACACCGGGACACACTCTGCTCCATTAACCACGGTCAGATGGCCTTCTGCTTGTCCCTGCCAGCTCCCCACCCTACCCACAGCCCAACTCCATTATATCATAGTTATGCACCTCAGCCATTATCAACTTAAACATTATCTAACAAATTGGTGCTAATGACAGATCAAGAGATAATTAATTACCAATGATTGATATTACATTTGGCATCCTCTTGGGTCTTATAATGGGATGTCAATCAATTTACTGCCTCTTTTAACAAATTTGTAGTTTGTTACGGTGCCAACTCTTTCCACTTGTATGGGGAATGCCAGTTCAAGTTGCAATAATGAAAGCTTTATGGGATAATGCTTTGAAAACAAGTACATAATCAAAAGGGAGTATGAATCCCTGAACCCATTTAAGCTCAAATGTATTTTGGCAAAATTCGCAGACATTGTCTTGGTAAATTGTTTCTGTTTATCATGGTCATTATGCATGTTGAATTTGAAAATAAATTGGTTATAGCATGCCTTACTAATTGCTATATAAAATGACAGCTGTTTTAGAGAATAACAAGTCTGAAATTGACTCCATCTATCAGTTCCCCAGCATTTAAGCCGAAAATAAGAAAACACTTACTTGCCAAGTTGCGATGCTGCATGTGAAGAGATGCAATGCCCTTTTAAGTGTTTCCAAACTAATTTTTGAGTGGATATTTAGCGATTGTCCTCCCCATCACGTGACTGAAACAAGAGACCCATGAGCAGGAATAGAATTTTGCCAGTTCATTCTGCCTCTTTATGCATGTTGTTTTTGAACATTATAACAGCATTCATTACACATGTAACAACAAAAACCTAAATGTTGAGTAGTCTATTTCCATCCTTGGTAATTGAGAACAGTGTTGGGGAATGATTTACAATGTTAGACAGCAATCTTTGGTAAGAATGGTTCTTGTATGCCTGCTAGTAGCAGCTAATTATACTGAAGACTCTCACAATAATTGTTTATCTGAAAACTCAGAGTAAGCTCTGATCAGGAAGAATACAATGAAAATGCTCGTTCTGACCTGAAAGAAGGAGAATCCAGAAAAAATACTTCTTTTAGGTGGGGAAGTGTAAACATAGAATAGCCAGGATAAGTACTTTTTCATATTGAGTATCTATCCATGTTTTAAAAATTGATCCTGATTATATGATAGAAAGTCTGGTGCAATGCTTCAAAGAATTAGTAAATTCTCATGTCCCTGCAATGCCATAACAAGAAGTGCACAACAAATAATAATGACTAAACCCGACATTAAACCAATTTCATGATAATAACCTGTATACAATATGTAACAACCATATGTTGCGTCGACCTGTGAAACCAATCTGAAGGCCATCTTACCAACACTATTCCATTATCATCCATATGTTTATCCAATGACCATTTAAATGCCCTTAAAGTTCGTGAGTCTACTACTGTTGCAGGCAGGACATATCACTCCCTTACAACTCTCTGAATGAAGAACCTACCTCTGGCGTTTGTCCTATATCTATCACCCCTCTACTAGCCATCACCATCTGAGGAAAAAGGCTCTCACCGTCCACTCGACCTAATCCTCTGATCATCTTGTATGTTTCTATTGGTCACCTCTCAACCTTTTTCTCTCTAATGAAAAAGCCTCAAGTCCTTCAGCCTTTCCTCATAAGACCTTCCCTCCATACCAGGCAACATCCTAGTAAATCTCCTCTGCACTGTTTCCAGTGCTTCCAAATCCTTCATATAATGTTGTGACCAAAAATGTACGCAATACTCCAAGTGCAGCCACACCAGAGTTTTGTACAGCTGCAATATGACCTCATGGCTCTGAAACTCAATTCCTCTATCAATAAAAGCTAACACACCAAACACCTCCTTAATAACCCTATCAATCTGGGTGGCAACTTTCAGAGATCTACATACATGGACATTGAGATCTCTCTGTTCATCAACACTACTAAGAATCTTACCATTAGCGCAGTACTCTGCATTCCTGTGGCTCCTTCCAAAGTGAATCACCTCACATTAAAATCCATTTGCCACCTCTCAGCCCAGCTCTGCAGCTTATCTATGTCCCTCTAACTTGCAACATCTTCAGCACTGTCCACAACTCCACCAATCTCAGTGTCATCATCTGCAAATTTATTAACCCATCCTTCTACACCCTCATCCAGGTTACTTATAAAAATGACAAACAGCAGTGGACCCAAAACAGATCCTTGCAGTACACCATCAGTAACTGAACTCCAGGATGAACATTTCCCATCAAACACCACCTCCATCTTCTTACAGCTAACCAATTTCTGATCCAAACCACTAAATCACCCACAATCCCATGCCTCCGTATTTACTGGAGCTGTCTACCGCGGTGAACCATATCAAATACTTTACTGAAATCCATATACACCACTTTACCCTCATCCACCTGTTTGGTCACCATCTCAAATGACTCAATAAAGTTTGTGAGGCACAACCTACCCTTCACAAAACCGTGTTGACTATCCCTAATCAACCTATTTCTTTTCTAGATTATTATAAATCCTATCTCTCATAACCTTTGCCAACATTTTACCCACAACCGAAGTAAGGCTCACTGGTCTATAATTACCAGGGCTGTCTCTAATCCCCTTCTTGAACAAGAGAAAAACATTTGCTATCCTCCAGTCTTCTGGCACTATTCCTGTCGACAATGACAATATAAAGATCAAAGCCAAAGACTGCAATCACCTCCCTAGCTTCCCAGAGAATCCTAGGATAAATCCTATCCAGCCCAGGGGATTTATCTATTTTCACACTTTCCAGAATTGTTAACACCTCCTCCTTGTGAACCTCAGTCCAGTCTAGTCTAGCAGCCTGCATCTCAGTATTCTCCTCGACAACACTATCTTTTTCCAGTGTGAATACTGACAACAAATATTCATTTTGCGCCTTTCCTATCTCTTTGTACTCCACGTCCAACTTCCCTCTACTGTCCTTGATTGGTCCTAACCTTTCTCTCGTCATTCTTTTATTCCTGGATTAGAGTGGTGCTGGAAATTGCCCTCCACCTCCTCCAAGACTTCCATTTCCCTGGCCCCCCAACACCTCATCTTGACCATGGATATCCAATCCCTCTACACCTCCATCTGCCATGACCAGGGCCTCCAAGCCCTCCGCTTCTTTCTCTCCCGACATCCCCAACAGTACCCTTCTACCGACACACTCATTCGTTTGGCCGAACTGGTCCTCACCCTTAACAATTTCTCCTTCGAAGCCTCCCACTTCCTTCAGACCAAAGGGGTAGCCATGGGCACACGTATGGGCCCCAGCTATGCCTGTCTCTTTGTCAGCTACGTAGAACAGTCCATCTTCCATAGTTACACCGGCACCACTCCCCACCTCTTCCTCCGCTACATTGATGACTGCATTGGCGCCACCTCGTGCTCCCACGAGGAGGTTGAGCAATTCATCAACTTCACCAACACATTCCACCCTGACCTTAAATTTCCCTGGACCATCTCTGACAACTCCCTCCCCTTCCTGGACCTCTCCATCACCATTAATGACGACCGACTTGACACCGACATTGTTTACAAACCCACCGACTCCCACAGCTACCTGGATTACACCTCTTCCCACCCTACCTCTTGCAAAAATGCCATCCCGTATTCCCAATTCCTCCGCCTCCGCTGTATCTGCTCCCAGGAGGACCAGTTCCACCATAGAACACACCAGATGGCCTCCTCCTTTAGAAACCGCAGTTTCCCTTTCCACGTGGTTAAGGATGCCCTCCAACGCATCTCATCCACATCCTGCACCTCCGCCCTCAGACCCCACCCCTCCAACCGTAACAAGGACAGAACCTCTCTGGTGCTCACCTTCCACCCTACCAACCTTCGCATAAACCAAATCATCCGCCGACATTTCCGCCACCTCCAAAAAGACCCCATCAACAGGGATATATTTCCCTCCCCACCCCTTTCCACCTTCCGCAAAGACCGTTCCCTCCGTGACTACCTGGTCAGGTTCACAGCCCCCTACGACCCACCCTCCTATTCTGGCACTTTCCCCTGCCACCGCAGGAACTGCAAAACCTGCGCCCACACCTCCTCCCTCACCTCCATCCAAGGCCCTAAAGGAGCCTTCCACATCCATCAAAGTTTTACCTGCACATCCACTCATATCATTTATTGTATCCGTTGCTCCCGATGTGGTCTCCTCTACATTGGGGAGACTGGGCGCCTCCTAGCAGAGCGCTTTAGGGAACATCTCCAGGACACCTGCACCAATCAACCACACTGCCCCGTGGCCCAACATTTCAACTCCCCCTCCCACTCTGCTGAGGACATGGAGGTCCTGGGCTTCCTTCACTGCCGCTCCCTCACCACCAGACGCCTGGAGGAAGAACGCCTCATCTTCCGCCTCGGAACACTGCAACTTCATGGCATCAATGTGGACTTCACCAGTTTCCTTATTTCCCCTTCCCCCACCTCACTCCAGTTCCAAACTTCCAGCTCAGCACTGTCCCCATGACTTGTCCTACCTGCCTATCTCCTTTTCCACCTATCCACTCCACCCTCTCCTCCCTGACTTATCACCTCCATCCCCTCCCCCACTCACCCACTGTACTCTATGCTACTTTCTCCCCATCCCCACCCTCCTCTCATTTATCTCTCCACCCTGCAGGCACTCTGCCTGTATTCCTGATGAAGGGCTTTTGCCCGAAAGGTCAATTTTCCTGCTCCTCGGATGCTGCCTGAACTGCTGTGCTTTTCCAGCACCACTCTAATCCAGAATCTGTTTTCCAGCATCTGCAGTCAATGTTTTTAACCTATTCTTTTATTCCTGATATACCTATCGAAAGGTTTCGGGTTTGCCTTGATCCTATCTGCCAACGACTTCTCATGTCCCCTCCTGGCTCTTCTAAGCTCTCTCTGTAGGTCCTTCCTGGCTTAATTGTAACTCTCAACTGCCCTAACTGAGCTTTCACAACTCATCTTGATGTAAGTCTCCTTCTTCCTCTTGTCAAGAGAATCAATTTCTTTAGCTCCCTCACTCAACCACTTCCTCCCTGCCTGACAGGTACATACTTATCAAGGACCCGGAGTAGCTGTTCCTTGAGCAAGCTCCACGTTTCAATTGTGCCCAACCCCTTGCAGTTTCCTTTCCCATCCTATGCATCCTAAATCTTACCTAATTACATCATAATTGCCTTTCCCCCAGCAATAACTCTTGCCCTATGGTATATACCTATCTCTTTCCATCCTAAAGTAAACATAACCAAATTGTGGTCACTATCACCAAAGTGTTCACCGACCTCCAAATCTGACACTTGGCCGGGTTCATTACCAAGTACCAAATCCAATGTGGCCTCCTCTCTTATTGGCCTATCTACATAGTGTGTCAGGAAACCCTCCAGCACACATTGGACAAAAGTGATCCATCTAAAGTACTATATCATTGCCAGTCAATATTTGGAAAGTTAAAGGCCCCCATAACAACTACCCTGTTACTTTCGCTTCTATCCAGAATCATCTTTGCAATCCTTTCCTCTACATCTCTGGAACTGTTTGGAGGCCTATGGAAAAAGCCCAACAGGGTGACCTGTCCTTTACTGTTTCTAACCTCAGCCCATGCTATCTCAGTAGATGAGTCCTCATCAAATGTTCTTTCTGCCACTGTAATACTGCCCTTGACTAACAATACCACACCTCCCCATCTTTTACCATCTTCTCTGTTTTTCCTGAAACATCTAAGTCCCAGAACCATCAACAACCATTCCTGTCCCTGCCCTATCCATGTCTCTGAATTGGCCACAACATCAAAGTCCCAGGTACCAACCCATGCAGCAAGTTCACCCACCTTATTCCGGATGCTCCTGGTGTTGAAGTAGACACACTTTAAACTACCTGCCTGCCTGCCAGTGCACTCTTGCAACCTTGAAACCTTATTTCTGACCTCACTACTCTCAATCTCCTGTACACTGGAGCTACAATGCAGGTTTCCATCCCCCTACTAAATTAGTTTAAACCCTCCTGAAGAGCATTAGCAAATTTCCTGCCCCAGGATATTGGTACCCCTCTGGTTCAGGTTTGGACCATCCCGTTTGTAGATGTCCCACCTACCCCAGAATGAGCCCCAATTATCCAGGTATCCGAATCCCTCCCTCCTGCACCATCCCTGTAGCCACATGTTCAGCTCCACTCTCCCCGTTCCTCACTTCACTAGCACATGGCACAGGTAACAAGCCAGAGATAACAGCTCTGTTTGTTCTAGCTCCAAGCTTCCACCCTAGCTCCCTGAGTTTCTGCCTTACATCCCCATCCCTTTGTTGTTGGTGCCTACGTGGACCACGACTTGGGACTGCTCCTTCTCCCCCTTAAGGATCCCGAAAACACAAACCCTGGTAACTTGGGAGGCAACACACCGACTGTGAGTCTCTCTCGTTCCCACAAAACCTCCTGTCTGTCCTCCTAACTACAGCGTCCCAATGACTAATGCCCTGCTCATCTCCCGCTTCCCCTCTGAGCAACAGGGACAGACTCTGTGCCAGAGACCTGTACCCCATTGTTTAGACAAAAAAAAAATTAGGTTGTTAAGAATATAATGATTATGCTGTTTGTGATCCAAAGACAGTGGTTCAAATCCCACCACAGCAGCTGGGGATTTTAAATTGGATTGATCGCTTAAAATCTGGAAGCAGTAATGTTCACCTTCTGGTTTGGGAACTGCTCTGGATTATCGTTAAAAACCCATCATGGTAATTGTAGTACTGAAGGAAATTTTTACTGGGACTGGCCTTAAACGGCACTCCCATCTCTCAACAAAGTGGGGACTCTAATGTGATATAAAATGAGAAAACTGAACTAAATTCTTCATTTTTTAAAAATTCTATTCTTCATACAAAAAACATTATCAGAACTACAAATGAGCTGACTTCCATAGATTATCCGGTCTTTTTAATTTGCTGTCAGTGGGATCTTGCTGTGCACATATTGGCTGTTGTGTTTCCTACATTTCCACAGTGACTGCACACCAAAAGGACTAAACTGGTTATAAAGCACGTCGGGATATCTTAGATTATGGACGATGTGATAGAAATGGGGTTGGGAAGACAGATGACTTCGCTACAAGACTTGCAGAGAAAGCACCTTGCCCAGGACTATTGGAAAAGACTTACCTTTTATTATTCAGGACTCTATTAATAAACACGTATGGTAGCGCAGTAAGGAAGTAACGCTAAATCTTTGTAAAGTTTAGACTCAGAATTATGTTCAACTCTGTGCACGAGAAAGAATGTCAAGATGTTGGAAAGGTGCAGAGGAGGTTCATTGGAATGGTGAGGGGTTCAGTTACGTGGAGAGACTGAACAAGCTGTGATTGTTCTCCCTGGAGCAAAGAAAGTTCAGAGGAGATTTAATAGAGGAGCTCAAAACCCATGAAGGATATTAGTGAACAAATGTGGAACAACAGTTAGCAGTAGCACAAGATAACTAGGACACGGATTTTAAACTGATTGCTTACAAAAAAACACCAAAATTTATTTTGTGATCTGGAATGTGTTGCCTGCAAGATGGTTGAATAATAACTTTGAAACTGATTGTATAAAACTTGCAGGAAAGCATTTGCAAGTTTGTTGTGATAACACAGGGGATAGTGGGACCAATAGAAACTGTCAAAGTAGTGTTACAAATTTGATGGGCCAAATAACTTTACTGTGGGTCCTATGATCCTTACTGAGCAAGAAGTTGGAGTCAGGGTTTCACTGTCAAGTCTCCTGATCCCTGGAAAATCTGTGCAGCTGCAGTGAAATTTAAATCAATTGCACTATTATAAATATATTAATGACCAGTCCTGCCTCTTCAGGGGGAGTACTCCAACTCATCAACATAAACTGTTATTGGTGAGTCGCTGGTGAATTTGGGCCACCTTCCAACCATTTCATTTTTCACACACACACATACACTGTTTGTCTCTCTCACGCACGCGCGCACACACACACACACACGCACTCTCACACACATGCACTCTCACACACATACACACACTCTCTCACACACTCTCACAGACACACACTCACTCACTCCCACACTCACTCACTCACTCTCACTCTCTGTCTCACACATGCATGCACTCACTCACACACACATACACATTCTCACACTCACACACACACTCACACACACTCTGTCTCACGCACTCACTCTCTCACACCCATACACATTCTCTCACTCATAATCTGTCTCTCACATGCACACACACACTCACACTCAGTCTAATTCTCTGTCTCACACATGCACGCACTCACTCTCACACACACATACACACTCTTGCACTCATATACTCTCTCACTCACACACGCACACATTCTCTCTCACTCACTCACTCACACAGTCTGACTCTCACTTGCGTACATCATAGTGAGGTTAATATTGAAGCCATTATTTCATGGTTGAGTGGTCAATCTGTGGAACTGGTTCCCAAGGGCGATCATAAAAATAGCTACAATTAATTCATTCAAGTATAAAATTTCAGAAAATCACATAGTTAGGTACAGTGAATGAATAATTTCTGCCATGATCAAGAGGGAGAATAGCTTGCTTAGGAAGAATAGGTGATTGTCAGCCACCAATGTGTATTCCTCACCTCATTTTAGGCTCTGTTACAAAATATTTGGAAGTTGATTGCTGTAACTAATCAACAATTCCCATATGAAAAGCTAAAGAACTACAGATGCTGTGAATCAGAAACAAAAACAGAAATTGTTCTGAATTCTAGTTAGTTCTGAGGAAGGGTCACCAGACTTGAAATGCAAACTTTGGTTTCTCTTCAAGGATTCTGCCAGACCTTCTGAGCTATTCCGGCAACTTCCCATATCATTGTTTTATGTGACCGCCAGGCGAGTGGAAGGTGAATGAGATTGACCTTGGCTTGTTTTAGTCTAGAAATTCCTACTTTCCTGTGTACTCTAGATGAAATCAGCTAACTCAGCCTGTGGCTACAGCCTGGAAGTAATTAAAGCGACAGGCATTCCTCAGATTATGTATCTTAACTCCCTGTTGGTGCCTGGGGGTGAAAGGTGATCTCTGCTGCTCTCGCATCCAAAGGTGCTTTTACGTTAGCACTGGAACACCTCAGGAATGATGAGGACCCACAACTTTGGGATGTCACTCTCTTCTTTCTCCTTGACATGTTTAACTTTTTTGTTCTTTTTATTTACTTTTGAAGGTCACAATACAAACAGTAGAGTTTGTCAACACCGTAAACAATTTCGGAGACTTGTCTATTCAACTCAACTGGACCATGGTCTGTTCAATAGTGGAATAGAGAGGGATGCGATAACAGGAAAGAACAGGATCAGTGTCTGAAGAATGCCATTCATTGATTTTAAAACATTATTTATTGGTAAAGGAAGGGAATATGAAGTGGGTCTTGATTTTGATTTGATTTGGTTTATTATTGTCCCATGTAGTGGAATACAGTGAAACATACTGTTTTGCGTGCAAACCAGACAAAATCATACCTTCTATAAGTCCATCAGGGAAATAGAACAGAATGCAGAATATAGTGTTACAGCTACAGAGAAGGTGCAGAGAAAGATCAACTCTAATATGTGAGAGGTCGGTTTGTAAGTCTGATAATTGCAGGGAGTCATGATGAATTTAAATAAGTCTTTTGATCAGGCTGGTCAGAAAATTTAAAGGTCATCGAATCCAAGTGATGAGTTGGATCTAAAATTGATTAAATGGCAGGAAACTAAATGAAATGTTTGATGGCTGTTTTAGTGACCAGCAGCTGGTTTCCATTGGTGTTCTGCCAGGTCTGGATCCTCTGCGTTTTTTGTGCCATTTAGCAATGATTTAAACTTAAATATATGAGGTAGGATTCAGATGTTTGCAAATGATACTTAAATATACCATGTGACAGATAGTAACTGTTGGAAAATATCAATGAGCAATCAGATTGGCAGAGAAGTGCCATATAGAGTTAAACCTGAAGAGTGAGAGGGAATGCATTTAGTGAGGCCCAACAAGGTGAGAGAATAGAGGATGCTGTTAATTATAGAGGAACAGAGGCAAGTTTAAGTGTGTGCCCACAGATTCTTGACTCTAGTATAACAGGAAAGTAAGTTGCTTAAGAAGGCAAACAATATGCATAGAATATGAGAAGTATTGTTGTAACAGTACAAAACACTGAGCCACAGCTAAAGTACTGATTACTAGAAGTCTGGTCACCATATTACAACATGGGCATGGTATAGAGTAGGTCTAAAGTGATATTGCTGAAAAAGTTCAGCTCTGAGAAAAGTATGGGATGTTTTCTATGGAGCACACAGGCTAGGGAAAGATTTAATTGAAGTGTATAAAATTGTGAGGGCCAAGAATGGATGGGTCGGAGATTCTGCGAGCAAGGAAGTTAATAACAAGGGGGCATGGTTTTACAGAAATTGAAAATAGGAATCAGAGGGAAGATGAGAAATGTTTTCCCACACAAAGATTTGTGGGATCTCACAGCCTGAAGGTGGTAGAGACACAAACTCTTATCACATTTAAGAACCCTTAGGTATGTATTTGAAGTTTTGTAACCTACCAGGCTTTGGTAGGAGAGCGAGAAAGTGGGATTAAACTCGATAGAATGGCACTGTGATGGTGGGCTGACCAACCCCTGGGTAGTACATGCTGGAAATATTCACCCGTGAAAGACAACAGAGAGTTGATTATTATGCCTGATGTTTAATTCTGAAGGGATCTTAAGTGAGTTAAATCTCACCGACCACACCTACGTTCACTGGGTGCAAGTCGTTCTCGCTGATGAATTGTCGACATGAGTTTGCAGGGTACCATGGGATGCAATATGCTATGTTCAGATCTTCAGAAAAACCTGTCACCGTGTAAAACCAACAGCCCGATCTCACTGTCCCTCTGCTTCCTTGCTAACATTGTTGAATTCACTTAGAATTGGTTTTCCCCCTACCAGGAAATGTGATACACAAACTCTGGCTGATCTTTTCCTGTTCTATCCTTATTGGCCTGCAGGAGGTCTTCAAATATATAAAGGTCCAAAAGGTTAGACAAGTAACTTGAACTCTCTAGAACTTTTCCTCTCCGGCAGTGTGGGGCTCCCTCAGCACTGACCCTCCGACAGTGCCCACTCCCTCAGCACTGACCCTCGAACAGTGCAGCACTCCCTCAGCACTGATACTCCGACAGTGCGGCACTCCCTCAGCACTCACCCTCCAACAGTGCGGCACTCCCTCAGCACTGATACTCCGACAGTGCGGCACTCCCTCAGCACTGATACTCCGACAGTGCGGCACTCCCTCAGCGCTGACCCTCCGACAGTGCGACGCTGACTCAGCACTGACCCTCCGACAGTGCGGCACGCCCTCAGCACTGACCTTCCGATAGTGCGGCACTCCCTCAGCACTGACCTTCCGATAGTGCGGCACGCCCTCAGCACTGATACTCCGACAGTTCGGCACTCCCTCAGCACTGACCATCTGATAGTGCGGCACTCCCTCAGCGCTGACCCTCCGACAGTGCGATGCTAGCTCAGCACTGACCCTCCGATAGTGCGGCACGCCCTCAGCACTGACCTTCCGATAGTGCGGCACGCCCTCAGCACTGACCTTCCGATAGTGCGGCACGCCCTCAGCACTGATACTCCGACAGTGCAGCACTCCCTCAGCACTGACCATCTGATAGTGCGGCACGCCCTCAGCACTGACCTTCCGATAGTGCGGCACGCCCTCAGCACTGACCTTCCGATAGTGCGGCACGCCCTCAGCACTGACCTTCCGATAGTGCGGCACGCCCTCAGCACTGATACTCCGACAGTTCGGCACTCCCTCAGCACTGACCATCTGATAGTGCGGCACTCCCTCAGCACTGACCCTCCAACGGTGCGATGCTAGCTCAGCACTGTCCCTCCAACAGTGCAGCACTCCCTCAGCACTGACCCTCTGACAGTGTGACGCTCCCTCTGCACTGATCCTGCAACACTGCGACGCTCCCTTAGCACTGACCCTCTGATTTTGTAGCTCCCCTTCAGTCCTGACCCTCCAAGGGTGCAGCACTCCCTCAGCACTGACTTTCTGTCAGTGCAGTGTCCACTCAGAACTGAACTGCAGTGTCAGTCTAGGCTTATGTGCTAAAATCAGAAATGGTGCTTCAACCTGCAATTTTCAAACTCGGAGAGACACTACTATCACTGAGACAAGTAGCACAGAAACTCAATACAGATGTCATGAAAAATCTGAAAGAAGAACAAAAGATGTTGGAAATGTGCAAAAGGTTATGGTTGAAATGGAAGTTTACAGCTAAAATACAACTGTAAAAAGTTGAGAGAGTGCAACTCCCCTCTGTGGAGTTTAACCTTTTCAACTGGCTTTGGAGATAGATAACCTTTCCCCTCATGTGTATGCAAAGCCTACTTGTCTTTACTATTTCAAATACCTGAGTATATTACAGAGCATCTTTGATGTTGTCCCAACTTGGGAGAATGAGAAAAATGGCAATGAGAAAAACAGTTCAATGTGTAGAGCGTTGTTGGTAATCCCAGTGTCCAGATGCTATGCTGTTCAACTGGAAAATGTGTTTTGAAATAGAGAGAAAATCTGAGGTGTAAACTCCACTCAGTTCCAAAGCTGAGTCCTGTCAATGGAGAGGAAGCTAAATAGAGACTGGGATGTCTCACTGTGGTTGGGAATAGACCGACAATCACATACAGAAATCTGGTGTTATCATTTAATATGGTCTGAAGGGATGCCTGAGAATTAATGGAATTAAGACACTTGTGATGGACATACTAATTAAGGGTTACGAGCAAATTTAATTCAAGATTAATTGGGTGTGAGTTGGTTTTATAAAAACAGGGAGTTAGTAATCAGTGTAGTATGAGTTTGTGACTGTGTTCAAGTGTAATGAAGCTCTCACTAAAATTATGGACTCAGACTCTTTAAAACATTTACCTTCTGGTGTATAACATCAGCCTGACTCTATTGGTCACTGACGATTATATAAAGTAAAAATGAAGGATTACATACAAAAATAAAGATGACAACAAAAGATGGGGCAGAATTGGGTGCCAACAATGATAATAGCATAGTTGGCAACAGCGACCAACTATGAACCAAGTCTAAAATTGACAGCAATTTCTGGCATGTGCACATGTGCATTTAAGTGTGGACATTCAGAAGATATTCACTGTTACCTGACTCCTTCACTGGAAACTGCATAGAAATCAATATCATTGCATCACGGTACAAAGTTAAAAATCTCACAACACCAGGTTATAGTCCAACAGGTTTATGTGGAAGCACTAGCTTTCAGAGCACTGCTCTGTCATCCTTCACAACCACCTGATGAAGGAGCAGTGCTCCGAAAGCTAGTGCTTCCAAATAAACCTGTTGGACTATAACCTGGTGTTGTGTTATTTTGGACTTTGTCCACCCCAGTCCAACACCAGCACCTCCAAATCATCACAGTACAGAACTTTTAAAATCTGTAACACTGATAAAAAGAGTCAGGAAGTCATAGCTTTTCATTTTACACACTTCAGGACTGACACATAAGACATTAAATTTTATAAGGGCACACCAATTTATACAGCATGAGAGGAGAGTGCTGATTGATTAACTACAGTTGGCATGGAGATGCAGTAGGAACTGGCAACTGCTTTGGGCAACTATGTGGAGTTTGCAAGTTCTCCCTGCGTCTGCATAAATGTGCTCTGGGTTCCTCCCACAGACCAAGGATGTGCAGGTTAGGGTGGATTGCCATACTAAGTTGACCATAATGTCCAAGGATGTACAGGCTTGATGGGAAATGCAGGGATACAGGAATAGGGTAGTGGGATGTGTCTGTTCAGAGGGTTGATGTGGACTTGATGGACCAAATGGCCAGCTTCCACACTGTTGGGATTCTATAATTCTAAGAAACTGTCAATCTTAATTTATTAAACTCAAAGTAGTCAGGAATACTCTGATTGGTCAGGATTTGGCATGGGGTGTGCATTAGGGACTGGCAGTCTCCAGAATACTTTCTCAATGAAGAAGGCAGAATGCAGTATGTACAAACTCCTTTTGCTTACTTACTATCGGGTCGTGTATGTGTATCTATGTAGCTTCTATTACATGCAGATAAACACACTATGAGCCTAACTGATATCTTAAATTGGTTTCTAGTGTAATTCTTAAGTCTGGATGTTTGTAAATGTTATCTACCGGGTGGCACGGTGGCTCAGTGGTTAGCACTGCTGCCTCACAGCGCCAGGGACCCAAGTTCAATTCCAGCCTCGGGCAACTGTCTGTGTGGAGTTTGCACATTCTCCCCATGTCTGCGTGGGTTTCCTCCGGGTGCTCTGGTTTCCTCCCACAATCCAAAGATGTACAGGTTCGGTGAATTGGCCATGCTAAATTGCCCATAGTGTTAGGTACATTAGTCAGGGGTAAATGTAGCGGAATGGGTCTGGGTGGGTTGCTCTTTGGAGGGTCGGTGTGGTGTAGTTTCCACACTGTAGGGAATCTAATTCATTCTTCAAAATTACATATAGTGCTGGACCTTATATTCTACGATTTTTATACATGGTTAGTCAATCATGTTTGGTGCCCGAAACGTTGATTTCGCTGCTCGTTGGATGCTGCCTGAACTGCTGTGCTCTTCCAGCACTACTAATCCAGTATCATGTTTGGTAGACTGCCAATTGCACACAGTCAAAGGAACATACTGTTTGATATGGTTAGTCTATCATTGAGAAGTGTGGTCTACATTACAGTAGCACTGAAATTCAGAAGCCACATTTCACATTTGAGTTCACAGCAGGTCAGGCAGCATCCATGGAGAGAGAGCAAGCTACCGTTTCGAGTCTAAGTGACTCTTCTTCACAGCAGCTCTAATGAAGAATCATCTCGACTTGAAACATTAGCTTGCTCTCTCTCCATGGATGCTGCCTGACCTGTGATCTCCAGCATTTGTTTTCATTGCAGATTCCAGCATCTGCAGTAATTTGTTCTTAAACATTTGCATGGTAGACAAAATAGTTTCATGGCAACAACGTGGAGAAAACCACATGACTGTTTACTATAAAGTAGCAGTGCCATTCAGCTGGCAACTCCTGTTTGTGTAACATAAATAAGTGATGATTCGACCAGGGCATCCATTATTGTGCAGGATAGTTTTGATATGCCCTACCTTGCTGGCACATTTTTCAACCAACACAGTGTGGAAAGGAAGGTTGTTTGATTGCTGCATTCCAGTCGAAATACAAGATGGTGTTTATTAAGGTGTGTAAAGGAATTATTGAATGCAGATGTGAACATGTCACCCATTTCATAATTGTGGTGCAATTCTAAAACTGTGTCCCTAAATTTACACTCTTCAAGCGTAAGGATAAATCCTTCGATCTAGCTGTGAGGTGCACTTGAAGGGAATGTGATTTGGAAACTGAGGTGTATTATAACAAAGAACAGAGAAAATTGTATCCCTCTGCTCTCTGCCCGTTCATGTATCTGTCCAGATACATCTTAAAATGATGCTATCGTGTTCGCTTCTACCACCTCTGCTGGCAACGCATTCCAAGCACCCACCATCCTCTGCGTGAAAAACTTTCCACACAGATGTCCCTTAACCCTTTCCCTTCTCACCTTGAACTTATGACCCCAAGTAATTGAGACCCCACTCTGGGGAAAAATGCTTCTTGCTATCCAACCTGTCTGTACCTCTCATGATTTTGTAGACCTCAGTTCCGTCCTCTCCCCCTCCCCGCACCTACCTCTGTCTTTCTAATGAAAATAATCCTAATCTATTCAACCTCTCTTCATAGCTAGTACCCTCTATACCAGGCAACATCCTGGTGAACCTCCTCTGCACCCTCTCCAAAGCATCCACATCCTTTTGGTATTGTGGTGACCAGAACTGTATGCAGTATTCCAAATGTGGCTGAACTAAAGTCCGATACAACTATAACATGACCTGCCAACTCTTGTTCTCAATACCCCGTCTGATGAAGGAAAGCATGCTGTCTGCCGCCTTGACCACTTTATCAACCTGTGTTGTCACCTTCAGGGTACAATACACTGAACACCCAGATCTCTTTCTACATCAATTATCCCCAGGGCTTTTCAATTTACTGTATAGTTTGCTCTTGAATTGAATCTTCCAAAATGCATCACCTCACATTTGTCCGGATTGAACTCCATCTGCCATTTCTCTGCCAAACTCTCCAATCTATCTATATTCTGCTGCATTTTCTGACAGTTCCCATCGCTATCTGCTACTCCACTAATCTTCGTGTTATCTGCAAACTTGCTAATCAGACCACCTATACCTTCTTCCTGTTGACTTCCCCTCCCTTCCTGGGAGGAGCTTAAGTTTGAAGAAAGATGCACTTCAGACAGTAAAATTGTAAACATTGAATGTGCTTTGAAATGTGTCATTCTTGTCTGGTTTGTGCCTAAAGGTAGAACTTTCTCTTTTGAAGTTAAAGAATGGTGTCAAGTGTGTTTGATTTTATTTTTGTTCATTAACTGGGTGTTATTGGCTAGGCCAAAATTTTCTGTCCATCCCTATTTACACAGGAGGCAGTTAAGAGGCAACCACATTGCTGTAGGACTGGAGTCACATATAGGCCAGACCAGATGAGGATCGAAATTTTCTTCCCTAAAGGACATTAGTGAATCAGATGGGATTTTCCTGCCAATCAACAGTGGATTCATGGTCATCATCAGACTCTTCAAATGCCACCATTTGTCATAATAGGATTCAAACCTAGATCCCCAGAACAGTCCAGCAATAATAACACTAAGCCATTGCCTCCTCCAATCATATCCTCAGGTCACATTATCTTACTGGACCATGTGTTTCTCAGCTCATTATCTTTGCCAATGATATGTTGGGTAAGTTACTCAGTAATTTGCATGGATAAAAAGCTGGAGGTTTTAGCCAGTGGAGAAACCTTCCAGACCCAAAAGGTCTTGTACCTTAGCGGCCAACTGGACTTCACTTCAGGATCGATCCCTCAGTCTGCGGTACGCTGCACTGGAAGCCACAAATCCTCCGTTAGCTCCCCACTTTCAGGAGTTGCAGACATTGATGGACTGTGTCACAAAGACAGGACATTTAAATCTGGGTGAAGAAATTCAAAAGACCATTGCATCACTATCCAGCTTGACTGCAGATAGCAACACAGGGCAGTGCTCAATTGGATCCCCAAAAAATAGACAGCAAACAGTCAACGAGAAAGGTCAATGGTCTCTTATGCTGTGAAAGGGTAAGTGGCACCTTCATCTTCCTTTGCCAACTCTCTCACACATAGGGCATTTGGTCTAAGCCTGCCATTGCAAATGCACCTCACAAAGCTTCGTTGCCTGCATCACTTGCTCCCCCAGGATTGGCACCCACCTCGTCCTCTCAACCTACTAACCTCAACCCTCCGTACCCTCTGCATTTATGACTCACTCACTGGGGAGGCCTCACCGTGGTGAGGCAAGCTTACAAACTGCTGCTGGACTCATTCCCATTGCACTCAATCCCTCTCTTTATAACATTGCAGGAATATCTAACCTGTAACTGAGGAGAGCGAGTCAAGAGTGGCAGTGGGGATGACAAATATCAAATTCTTCATCCCTTCTGAGAAGATCATCAAGCTGACTGGAGAAGACCAAAACATACTTGTGGTGACACAGAGACTTGAATGAGCCAATACTGCAGTCAGATTGAAGGAAGATCGTGTTGACAAATTTGATCGAATTAACCAGGAGTGAGAAAAGGTAATGCATTTGATGTGGTCTACATTGAATGTAGTGAGGCTTTTGGTAAGCTCCTTTATAGCAGACTGGTCAAGAAAGTAAGTGCCCATGAGATTCCAAGCAAAGTGACACAATGATCCAAAATTAGAGGCAGGAAGCAGAGGGTGGATAGAAAATAGTTTCTGTGATTGAAAATCTGCTTCCACTGCAGTTCTGCAGAGCTTGGTGTTGGGCCCCATGCTGTTTGTGCCATGCATTAATGATTTGGACTTAAATATACAGGATATTATCAAGATTTCTCTTCTCGTAATGTGGATGCAATTGCTTATGTCCTGGACCTGGGAGAAGCCAGTAATAACTGAGAATCTTAAAGCTTTAGCTGCTTGACTGGCTGTGGCAGGGGGGTAGCGATTTGAAAACGTGGCTCTGCTGAATAGACCATTAGTAGCATTTCTAGATGTATGCACAAGTAAAAGACTGAAATAACACACAGGGCCTCCTGGAATGATGTGGAGGTGCTAGTGTTGGATTGGGGTGAACAAAGTTAAAAATCATACAACACCAAATTATTGTCCAAGAGGCTTATTTGGAAGTACAAGATTTTGGAGTGCTTATCCTTCATCAGGTAGGTAGGCTGTCTGTTGGACTGTAACCTGGTGTTGTGTGATTTTTTTTACTTTCTCCCTGAAATGACTTCTGAAAAAATTAAGGGCAATCCAATGCAATTGAGGGGAACCCAACCTTTGTCACTGCAAGACATTACCCAGCAGCTGCCATAGGTGTGACACAGGGAATCAGATATCTTTTGTATCTTCTGAGTTGGGTGCCAGTCATTTGTAGACAGCTGTTCTGAAGTCTAAGATCTAGTTCCAGTCAAGAGTTCTTTGAGCTAATGCCTTTTATGTTGGCATGGCCGAAGGTTTTGTCTCTGCTGTCTTCTGCACCAGTTTAGTTGTGGTAGTGTCACCACAAGAATCACCATATTGATCTTTGTCATTCAGTCTCCAATGGCAGCGCATGTGTGAGAGTATTAAGAGATAGTCCAGTCTCACTAAAGGGATGCTGGAGTCTTGATGTCATAGAGTCGTACAGCATGGAAATAGACCCTTGGGTCCAACTAATCCATGCCAACCATATTCCCAAATCAAACTAGTCCCATTTGGCTGTGTTTGCCCTAATCCCTCCAAACCTTTCATATTCATGTACTTAGAACATTTGAAAGACATTTGGCTAACTGTACCTGCATCCACACTTCCTCTGGAAGTTCATTCCACATATGAACCACTCTTCATATCAAATAAAGTTGTCCCTCATGTCCTTTTTAAATCTTTCTCCTCTCACCATAAAAATATGCCTGCTAGTTTTGAACTCCTCCTCCCCAGGAAAAAGACCTTTGCTATTCACGTTATCTATACCCCTCATGATTTTATGATCCTCTATAAGGTCACCCCTCAACCTCCTATGGTTTAGTCAAAAAAGCCCCAGTCAATCCAACTTACCTTTTATAACTGAAATCTTTCATTCCCTACATATCCTGGTGAATCTTTCTGAACCAGGTCCAATTTAAAACTATTCTTCCTATAGCAGGGTGACCAAAACAGTACTCAGTACTCCATACTCGAGAAAACTTTCCCATGAAGCTCCAGGTCATGTTCTCAAAGACGATATTGCTGTGTAAACCCAAGAAACTGGATAGAATATGCTTGTATTAATTAAGCATCAGAGCTTATGTACAGAGGAGAGGTTCTTGCCATCGACCTTACACGACACAGGAAGCACTTACATCTGCAAGATTTCCTTCTTCTCACAATAACCTGACCTATGTTTATTAATTATCTGTACCCCATGTAAGATGACCCAATATAGTATCTACATTTCAATGAGACCTCCCGTCCAAACAACACTATTCCCCTCAACTCCTCAGGAGCCCTGTGCTCACTTTATTCCTTTGAGACTTGTTGCCCTTGGAGATTGCAAAATGGCAATCAGGGTGGAATGTCTCCTTAATCATTCTTTCATGAGCGCAGGTCACAATTGGATGGTGTGAGGAATGTTGAGGTTCTGTGAATTGAAGGCAGATATGAATCCTAGGATAATAACGGCTTCTTGGTTACTGCAGTAGTTCCTTAAAAGGCCTTGAATTCCAGCAGTGAACAACAGCCCCTTTGAAAGAAATAATTACTTAATCCTCCCATTTTAGATGTTGTTTTGTTGATATTGAAGCTTTATTGAACAGCTGATTTTCACATATTGATGAGGTTTTGACTTTGAGTTTACATCAGTGATTTGCAGGGATCACCTGTGGCCCACAAATTAAACCCCCATTCTTCATGATCCCTCCGGTGTTGTGATCCTTGTGGGCTGATGACCTTTCACCCTCCCCCAGCTTCAGTTGAGTACCTTTCTGTGACCATGAATGTGCCTGCTCTACCCACTCAACCCATGACTGTTCAAGTCCCTGTGCCCTTGCAGGCCCTGGACCCTCCCAATATTAAAGCCAGAGTGACCTTGACTTTTCTTCAACACCTATTTTGAGACTACCAGGTCACACCCTGCCATCTCCAATTCCTCTCATCGCTGTGACCATTCCTTCAGCCACTGAATACAATGAGGTCAATCTCCAGACTTGAACTGCCTGCAATCTCCTGACATGGACTGACTCCTAAATCCCCCTAAAGCATGTTCAACATCCCACCAACTGACCAAGGCCTATTCCCTTGACAGACCTTACAGAACAAGCCTGACTGACCACAGTGAAACCCTGGACTCATAATGCAATAGCATCCCAACTGGCTGAACAGAAAGGCCCAACCTAATGTTGCTTTCAGGACAGACTGTGGTCCAATCCTCACACTCCAAGTGCATAGGATCCTGACTTGCATTGGAATAACTGCCTGACTGGCCATAGTCAGTAGAAAAGACCAGCCCCTGGATTGACTCTGGTAGTACTCCCTGAGTGACTGGAGCTCCCTTTGCAGTAAACATGTTGCCGTGCTGTTCAAGCACGTGCAGTGAATTTCTGTGTAAACTGCTGGCACATGCACCACCTGTCACATTGACAGCACACCATGCCATGCATAACCAGAGCCAACTTTTCAGATTTACACTGTGCTGTTTGCTATAGAAACAGGCTGACTGGCTTTTCCTTTTGGACTGATGTTTTCTCTCTCAGCCACTACTTCAAAAAAACACTGATGTCTAAGCCTACCTATGAATATGCAAGCTGATTTTCTGACACAGTGGCCACTGATCATGAAGGCAGCTACATAGTATTCCATGTAAAAAGAAGAGAATGACATTGGTTGGCACAGCCATGTACTAACTTGAACTAGAAGTTAAGGACCCAACTAAATAGGTACCCACTTGGTTTCTGCTGTTAAGTTTTTGAGGTGTTGAAGCCTTTATATTAACGATATTCTTGAATCTTCCATGGCACCGCTTGTGGTGGGTTGAGAGATATAGTGAATTTCTGTGTAAAAATAAGGCAGGTGTTAATTGGAAAGGGAGTGTTAATCTGGCAAATTGCATAATTAGTGAGATGCAAATGCATGTACATTATATAGACTTCTCACCACCTTATAGTGAGATTTTATCTCCCCATTTCAGGAAGGAAACTGAATTTTGATAGCTTCTCTCAGCAAGACTCTGAATCTTACTGGATTGACCCATCACTCTCAGAATTCATTTTGCAACCTCAGGTAGGGGACAGTTGTGCTCAATGTGTATCAATTTAATGCAGTTCACTCCTGAGTAACTTATGAATGGACAATAAGCTTTCAGTTGTATCAAACTACCTCCTTGAGGAGTTTAGCAATGGTCAATAAATGCTAATCTTACTAGCAAAGCCACATGCTGCGTATTTTAATCATTTAAATGTATTAGGGTTAGTATGTCAACATTCACACGGGAAAGAACATTGGAACATGAGGAAGCCATTTGGCCCTTCCAGTCTGTTCTAACATTCAATTAGGTTTATAACGTATCTCTATTTACCCACCATTTACTCACTGTTCTTAGATTCAATTCTGGGATTGATTCTAAGAACATGGTATGTTAATTCACAATGTGTGATGTAATAAAAAAGAAGTCATTTGGATCTCTTGCAATTTATCAAAGGACTTCATTCAGTGGTTGCAAGGCAAATGTCCTAACTTTCATAGTCAAATGACGTAAATAAAAGAGAGAAACAAAGAAAGTAAATATTTTGATGGATATCTGTTGTAACTCTTCAAACAATCGGGTACCTACAAATTGCTGAAGTATGATTATTTCAACAATTATTGGGCAATGCCAGACTGCCTTTCTAAACTTCCTTTTTATTAACGATGTTCTCGAATCTTCCATGGCACCGCTTGTGGTGGGTTGAGAGATGCCATGAAGAGGTTGAGCCCTGCTCATCCTCCAACATGAGTCAGGTGATGTGCTTGACTCCAATGTTCCATGATGAGTATGGGGCCAAAATACTCTTAGGGAAACTTACTCTGAAGCCTTGCCAAGCCTCCCTAGAGAACACACAAGTTATTTAGGTAAATAAAGGCAATGGCCTAGGAAACATACTAACAAATTTTCTACATTTTGAGTCTAGCCTGCATGTTAGTTTAGCATATATAAGTTAGTCATAGCAGCAATACAAACAATTTTCTTCACAACAACCCATAGAACTGGAGTTCAAATACTGCCATAGCCAACGTTATGAAACTGAGTTCAACAAATAGGAATTTCTGAGGTTACACCAATAAACAGTCATAGAAGTTGCTAGAACTTTCTACCTGCACTTGGTCTGAGCTATTCTGATCAATCCACACAAGTGTCATCCAACACTCCAAAAATATACAGTAAAATGAATTATGAGATGATAGATTTTAATAGTTAAACACTAACATAAACACATTTATTTTAATACATCTATCCTGGTACAGGCTAAGCAAAGACATGCCAGAGAATTCCTAGAGGCCTAGCACTCCAACCACAATGCCATACACAAGCACATAGATCTAGATGCCATCTATCAACCCCTCAGAAAACAAACAGGAAATGACATCACCACAAACCCCAGGAACCCCATCCAGGAGAAAGATATAAATAGGAAGCAGGAGACAACAGCTTCACTTCACTTGGAGGTCGTCACTGATAATGATACCTAGCCAGGTAATGAAACGTCTGGATATCAAACCTACAGCTCAGCGAGCAAACCTACACTCTAAAGCTGTCTATTAATCAGTACCTTTTTTTTTAATAGGCCTGAAAGCTATTTCCCTTCAATTATGTATCCAATTCCACCTTTCCTATTTCATTTGCTTCCAGTCTTTTAAGGTAGTGCATTCTAATCACATTAGTCATTGTATTACATAATTCTCTTCATTTCAACTTTTTGTTATTTACCTTAAATCTTTTTGTTCTGAGTACCATCCTTCCTGCCAGTGGAAGGTTTTTCCCTATCTTTTCCTATCGAAAACTATTGTGACTGTGAATACTCCTGTTAATTCATCTTAACTTGCATTACTCTAATGTGAACAGCCTCAGCTTCTCCAGCTATCCACATAACTGAAGTGCCCCATTCCCCGTCCATCACATTTCTTCTGTACCATCTTCAAAACTAACAATCTTTTTAAAAATCTGGTGCTCGTAATTTAGCATAATACTCCAGGTAAGATCAACAGACTAATAGGCAACAAGTTGTATATATTGCCTTTAAAGGGATAAAATGTCCCCAAACTGTATCACAGAGACATTACAAAACAAAATAAGACATATGCAAACATTAGGGCAAATGACCAAACTCTTGATTAAAGAGACAAGTTTTAAGGAGAATCTTTGCAAAGATTGACAACTTTTAAAAAGATGAATTTCCTGTAACATTTCAATTTTCAATACTGTACAAAATAGATCAAACCTTAACAGGCAACAATTGCTTCTAAATAAAACATATATTTTGTATTACCTAACAACTAAAATAAGCTTACACAACCACTTCGGTCCATGCTTCAGGAAGCTATATAGCATTAAAGGAACTACCTCAATCATTTCCTGCTCTCCAGTGAAGGTACACCATACCATGATATCAGGTGGAAATGTCCAGTGTTATTTAACAATCATTCTGCTCCACCTGTCTGCATACTATTATCACTTGTAAGGCACACCTTATTGACTCCTAATCCTGAGATTTTCAAGAGTCCTGTCTGTTCAATTATCCTTTCCTTTGAACAGAAACAGACTGCACAGTGGCTCAGTGATTAGCACTGCTGCCTCACAGCATTAGAGACCTAGGTTTGATTCCAGCCTCTGGTGACTATGTGGAGTTTGCACATTCACCCCCTGTTTGCATGAGTTTCCTCCAGGTGCTCCGGTTTCCTTCCACAATGCAAAGTTGCACAGGTTAGGGAGAATTGTCCATGATAAATTGCCCACAGTGTTCATGGATGTGTAGGTTAGGTGCGTTAGTTAGGGGTAAATATCGGATAATAGGGTCTGGGTGGGTTACTCTTCGGAGGGCTGGTGTGAATTTGTTGGGCTGAAGGGCCTGTTTCTCCACTATAGGGATGCTGTGAGTCACAGAGTGCAGAAAGAGTCCACTCAGCCACATCATGCCTGCACCAGCTTTATTATCTAGTGCGAATCTCTTGTTTCTCCCCACATCCCTGCACACCATTACTCTCTGTAAGATTCACTTAGTCCTAAACACAATTTTCTCTGCTTTTCCACAGCAGCCACCTCTGTTCCTGCCTCTTGTCAGCAGCTTTTCTTCAGTTCTGTGAGCTCCTGTCAGAGGTGCTAAAACTGCCACAGAACATCTCAATTATTTTCTATTTGAGTTTCTTATCACATGGGCACTTCCTTTCACTGAAGCATTTATCAAAAAAATCATTTCACTCTTTTGAAGAACTATTGGACTTACTTTTAAAACAATCATCATTGAAGTTTAGTGTTAATGACAATCTTAAAGGAGAAAAACATAGTGGAAAGGCAAAGAGGTTTAGGGAGGGAGTTGAAGACCTTTAGATACAGGCAACTGAAGCCATGGCCACCAATAGTGGAGGAATGAAACTATGGGTAGCTGGTGAGGTTAGAATTGCAGTGCAGATACCTCGGAGGGTAAAAACAGAAAGTACTGGCGAGACTCAGCAGGTCTGGCACTGTCTACTTACATTTCAGAGTCTGTTGTTTCTATCTCAGAGGTTTGTGGGTTTGGAGAAGGTTACCAAAAAGGGAAGGGTGAAGCCAAGGTTAGATTTGAAACCAGCGATGAAAATTTTAGAATCAAGGCATTACCAGGCAGGCAGAGTGATGAAGAAGGCGTTTGGCACACTTGCCTTCATTGGTCAGAATATTGAGGATAGGAGATGGGATGTCATGTTGCAGCTGCACAGGACATTGGTGAGGTCACTTTCAGAATACTGCATGTACTTCTGGTTACCCTTCTATAGGAAGGATGTTGTTCAACTCAGTGTTGATCCCTAAAGGCAGTAATGTACCTAGACAGGGGCTGAGATGTTGTTTCTGCAGCTTACATTGAGACTCTTTGGAGCACTGCAGCTGGCCTGAGTCAGAACTGTTGGCATGGAAACACAGTGGTGTATTGAAGTGGCAGGTAAATGGAAGCTTTTTACAGATAGAACAGAGGTGTTTAGCAAAATAGTCATCTAATCTGCATTTTGTGTCCCTAATGAAGAGCAGACTACATTATGAGCAGCAAATATACTAGACTAAGTTGAGTGAAGTGCAGGTGAATCACTGTTTCACATGGAAGATAAGTCTGGGGCCTTGGATAGAGGGAAGGGAGGTGGGAAACAGGCAGGTGGTATATTTTCTACAATGGCAAAAGAAGGTGCAGTGGGGTATGGGGAGGCACAAGAGTGAAGGAGGAGTGCACCAGGATGTCCCTGACGCAATGGTCCCTCTGGAAGGCTGACAGGGAGAGGGGGAGTGTGTGTCTGGTGGTGGTATCCCACAGGAGGTGTTGGAGATGGTGACTCATGATCCTTTGAATGTGGATGCTGGGGAGGTAAAAAGTGAGGACTGGGGGACTTGGTTGTTGTTTTGGTATGGTGAGGGAAAGGGTGAGTGCAAAAATGCAGAAAATGGCACAGAAACAGCTGAGGGCCCTCTCAATCATGGTGGCAGGAATCCTCATTTGAAGGAAATGTGGACAGTTCTGAGACCCATCAGCGGATGGTGGTATCATCAGAGCAGATGTGACAGAGACAAAGCAACTGGGAGAATGGGATGGATTCCTTACAGGATGCAGGGTGTAAGGATGTGTTGTCGAGGTAACTGTGGGAGTCGGTAGGTTGGTAGTGGATATTGGTGGCCAGCCTATCCCCAGAAATGAAAGCAGAGACATCGAGGAAAGGAAGGGAGGAGGCAGATATGGACCAGGTGAAGGTGACAGCAGGATGGAAATTGGAAGCGAAATTCTGGATGAGAGAAGAAATTTGCAATGATAATGTCATTGATATGACAGGGAAAGATACTTAGGCATGGACCCGAGTAGGATTGGAACAAGGAATAATCCATATATCCCACAAAGAAACAGACATAACTGGGGTCCCTGCAGGTACCCATGGCCACACCTTTGACCTAAAGGAAGTGAGAGGAATTCAAGGTGAAGTTGTTCAAAGTGAGGATGAACTTGGCCAGGTAGAGGAGAGTGGTGGTGGATGGGGGACACTTCAGGTCTTCTCTCAAGGAAGATTCGGAGAGCTATCACACTATCTTGACAGAGCATAGATCCGTAAAGCAATTGCATGCCAGTGATGAAGAGGATAGCCGAGCAGGAGGCTGGAAGAATGCAACAAGCCAGGCATTTCGTTGTAACCCTTCTTCAGGCCAGTCCTGCTCAGCTCCAGGACATCTCTGCAAGAGTTCTTCAGGGCAGTGTGCTAGGCCCAACTACCTACAGAGTGGTGAAAATGCTGCTTGGCTTGCTGTGTTCTTCCTGCCTCTTGTTTGTCAACTTGGATCCCAGCATCTGCGGTTCTATTCTTGTCTCTAATGGTGAAGAGGAGGCAGTTGGTGCTGAAAAACTTACAATTCTGAAATCAGTGTAAAGTGTCAGATGAATTGTGGGTGTAAGTGGGAAGGGTCTGGACTAGAGGAGAATAAAAACCAAGTCAAGGTAGGAATAAATAAGCTCTGTGGAGCAGGAACACACTGAAACAATGGGTTTGCCCTAGACAGTCCTGCTGGTGAATTTTGGGAAGATGATGGAAGTGGATTCTATAAGGTTGGGGGACTATACGTTGGAAAGCTGAAGTGGGGTAGATCCCCAGATGAGATAAGGTTAGTGATGGTCATGGAAACAATAGCTTGATGGTGGGGTCATGGTCTAAGTTTTTTCTGTATTCACTCATGGGACGAGGGCACAGTTAACTTCTTGAACTACTGCAGTCCCTATGCTGTAGGTAGATCCACAAAATCATTAGGAAAGGAAATCCAAGCTTTTGACCCAGTGACACTGATGCATTCTCAATATATGTCCGAGTCAGGATGGTGTGTGGCTTGGAGGGGAACTTGCAGGTGGGGGTGTTTCCATGTATTTACTACCCTTGTCCTTCGAGATGGAAGTAATTGTGGATTTGGAAGGAGCTGGCTAAGGGTCTGTGGTGAACTTCTGAAGTGCATCCTGTAGATAGTACACACTGCTGCTACTGAGTATTGGTAGTGGAGGGAATGATGCTTGTGGATGTGATGCTGTGACCTGGATAGTATCGATCATCTTGAGCACTGTTGGTAGCTGCAGTCATCCAGGCAAGTTGGCAGTATTCCATCACACAGCTAACTTTGCCTTATAGATAGTGGACAGGCCTTGGGAGTCAGGAGGTGAGTTACTCACTGCAGTATTCCTAGCCTTTGAACTGCTCTGCAGCCACTGTATTTATTTGGTGAGTCCAGATGAGTTTCTGATCAATATTACCCCAAGGATGTTGATAGTGAGGATTCAGTGATGCCAACACTGCTGAATGTCAACGGGTAGTGGTTAGGTTGTCTCCTATTGGAGATGATCATTGCCTGACATTTGTGTGGCATTAATGTTAGTTGCCACTTGCCACAGTTGCCAAGCCTAGATGTTGTCCATATCTTGTTGCATTTGAACATAAACTGCGTCAGTTTCTGAGGAGTCATGAATGGTGTTGAACATTGTGCAATCATTGGCGAACTTGCCCACTTCTGACTTTTCGACAGAGACAAGGTCATCGATGAAATAGCTGAAGGTAGTTGGGCCTAGCACATTGCCCTGAAGAACTCTTGCAGAGATGTCCTGGAGCTGAGCTGACCTCCAGCAACCACAATCATCTTTCTATGTGGCAGGTACAACTCCAAACAGTGGAGAGAATGTCCCCTGTTACCCATTGATTCCAGTTTTGATCCTTAATGCCACACTTGGTTGAAAACAGCCTTGATGTCAACGGCTGTCACTCCCCCCTTCCCTCTGGAATTCAGCTCTTTTGTCCATGTTTGAACCAAGGCTGTAATGAGATGAGCTGAGTGACCCTGGCAGAACCCAAACTGGGCATCACTGAGTAGGTTATTGCTGAGCAGGTGCTGCTTGATAGCATTGTGGATGAAAACTTCCATCCCTTTACAGATGATCGAGAGTAGCTGATGGGTAATTGGCTGGGTTGGATTTCTCCTGCTTTTCGCATACCCGGGCAAATTTCCATATTGTTGGGTAAATGCCAGTAGTAACTTTACTAAGGGTTTAGCCAGGGGTGCGTAGGCTTTCGAACACAAGTCTTTTGTATTATTACTGGAATGTTGTCAGGGCCCATACCCCTTGCAGTATCCAGTGCCTCCAACTGTTTCTGAATAAAACATGGAGTGAACCAAATTGGCTGAAGACTGGTTTCTGTGAATGAATGATTTGTGAATGAATTTACAAATGTTGTCAATTGCATCTTACAGTGAATAATGCAGCAAAGTACAGTGAAAATCTTCAACTGTTGCCACAATCCAGCACCATCTGAATAGTTTAAAAATAAAAGAAATAACTGAGAGAGAGTCCATCCTCCTCCTGCCACCTCCACCATGAATTCTGAGTCCTGAGCCAGCTCATCAATGACACCTGGCCACCAAAGCCCCTCCACCATCTGTGCCGGAGTCACCATCTCTTTGCCGCTGGGCCCACCTTGCTGATGCTGCTGCTGATGTCAGGTCCTGTGCTGAACCATACTTGCCCCACAGCCAGGTGTCCCTGGCACCGCTATTGCTATTTCACTGCTAACCAGGAGTCCACAACTCTGGGCCTGCCACAACTGCAACCAGGGGTCCCTGGCTCTGCTGCACTCGATGACAGGCAGGAGTCCCTGCTCTGGACATGTCACACTGTTGCTACCTCCTTGCCACTGTAGGAATCCCCACTCTAGGCTTACTGCAAACAAGAGTCCCGCTCTGGCAGCCCGTCACTGAGATGTCACCATGCCAGCACTGCCATCTTGAAAAGTCAGCTGCACTGTCACCTCTGAGAGCTGGAGGAGCTTTGACACAGCTGCCACAGGCCGAGGATGCCAAGAAAACGTCCTTGCTGTTGCCACCACCTCCGATCGCTGGGAGCTGCCATCATTCTGTGTATGGCCCACACTCGTTGCCATGCTGATTCTGTAGATTAACCCACCGCAAAAGGCTTTAAACAAATTGCAAAACTAACGAAACGCGAAAGAAAGAAAAAGAAAGAGCAAAAGTAAACCGAAAACAAAAGAAGGAAAGCGGTTGGGAATGGATGACCCCTGGGCTCAATAGCCCGTATGCAGCTCTGCTCATCAGCCACCATCTTGATGCTGGGGATTACTAGAGGAGGACAAGATAGATCATCCACTCAGCATTTCTGGTTGAAGATTGCTGGGAATGCTTTCAGCCTTATCTTTTATACTGCATCTGGGCTCTTCCATCATTGAAGACAGGGAGATTTGTGGACCCTCCTCCAATGAGTTGTTTAATTGTCCACCACTGTTCACAACTGGATGTGGCAGGTCTGCAGAGCTTAGATCTGATCCACCGGTTCTGGGATCACTTTGCGCCGCTTATCACTTGCTGCTTATGCTGCTTGACATGCAAGTAGTCCTGTTTGGTAGCTTTGTCAGCTTGACACCTCATTTTCAGGTATGTCATATGCTGTTCCTAGCATACCCTCCTGCACTCTCCATTGAACCAGGATTGATACCCTGGGATAGGTGGTAATGGTTGAGTGGGGGATATGCCATGCCATGAGATTGCAGATTGTGCTGGAGTACTGTTAATGGCCCACAGAACCTCATGGATGCTCAGTTTTGAGTTGCTAAATCTGTTTGAAGTCTGACTCATTTAGCACGGTGATAGTGCCACAAAACACAATGGAGGTTATTCTCCATGTGAAGGTGGGACTTTATCTCACAAGGACAGTGAGGTGGTCACTTTTACTGTCATGGACAGATGCATCTACAGCTGGCAGATTGGTGAGGATGAGATCAAGTATGTTTTTCCCTTTTGTTGGTTCCCCCACCTTGTGCTGCAGACCCAGTCTAGCAGTGATGTTCTTTAAGATACAACCAGCTCAGTCAGTAGTGCAGGTGCTGAGCTATTCTTGGTAGTGTACATTGAAATCCCCCATTGTGTATATATTGTGCCCATGCCATCCTCAGTGGTTCCTCAAAGTGTTGTTCAACATGGAGGAGTATTGCTCCATCAGCTGAGGGAGGATGGTATGTGTTAATCAGCAGGAGGTTTTCATGCCCATGTTTAATGAAATGTTCCAGAGTCCAGAGTCAATGTTGAGGCAGCTCCCTTCTGACTGTATCCTACTGCATCACCACCTCTGCTGGGTCTGCCCTTCTGGTGGGACAGGACTTATCCAGAGTTAGTGATTTGTGGTGTTTGGGACATTATCAGTAAGGTATGTGAGCATGACTGTGCCAGGCTGCTGCTTGACCAGTCTGTGAGACAACTCTCCCAATTTTGGCACTAACCCCCAGATGTTAGTAAGGAGGACTTTGCAGGGTTGACAGGGCTGTTTCTGCCATTGTCTTTTCTGGTCTGAGAATGCCAAGTGGTCCATCCAGTTTAATTTCTTTGAGACTTTGTAGTGATTGATACAAGTGAGTGGCTTGCTAGACCATTTCAGAAGGCAATTGAGAGTTAACTACATTGTTGTGGGACTGCAGTCACATGTAGGCCAAATCAGGTGAGAATAATAGATTTTCTTCCCTGAAGAACATCAAGAGCCAGATGGGGTTTTTTTCCCCCTAACAACGAGCAATGAAATCATGGTCATCAGTAGATTTTTTTAATAGATATTTTTATTGGAAATTTAACATTTTTACAAGTTTACAAAAATAGACAAAACTCTCAAGTACAAACATTGATATACAATTAAATCTTAAATAAATAATAACCAAAATTTAACAAAAGAAAAATACTGAGAGAAAAAAAAACAAAACTCAACTAACTACTAATCTAACCAGAGTGTATAATTAAGTCTCTTACATTATTCAAATAAGAGAAAGAAAAAAAAGCCAACGGATACCACAGAAATTGGGTCGTGAGATACATGCTCGGAATGTGTTAACATCAAATGTAATAAAACCTGTATTCGTGCGGGATTCCTCTCCCAAGGGGCCCCGGACCAGCCAGGTTTTCAATCTCAATTAAATAAATAGGATAGCTGAAATATCTGTATTTATATAATATGATCAAGGATAGTCAGCATGGTTTTGTGAAGGGCAGGTCGTGCCTCACAAACCTTATTGAATTCTTTGAGAAGGTGACCAAGGAAGTGGACGAGGGTAAAGCAGTAGATGTGGTGTATATGGATTTTAGCAAGGCGTTCGATAAGGTACCCCATGGTAGGCTACTGCAAGTATGGCATTGAGGGTGCATTAGAGGTTTGGATTAGGAATTGGCTGGCTGGAAGGAGACAGAGGGTAGTAGTTGATGGTATAGGTTCATCTTGGAGCGCAGTTACTAGCAGTGTTCCACAAGGATCTGTTTTGGGACCATTGCTGTTTGTTATTTTTATAAATGACCTGGAGGAGGGGCTTGAAGGCTGGGTGAGCAAGTTTGCAGATGACACGAAAGTCGGTGGAGTTGTGGACAGCGAAGAAGGATGTGGCAGGTTACAGCTGGATATAGATAAGTTGCAGAGCTGGGCAGTAAGGTGGCAAATGGAATTCAATGTAGCTAAGTGTGAAGTCATTCACTTTGGTAGGAGTAACAAGAAGATGGATTACTGGGCTAATGATAGACTACTTGGTAGTGTGGATGAGCAGAGGGATCTTGGTGTCCATGTACACAGATCTTTGAAAGTTGCCACCCAGGTAAATAGTGCTGTGAAGAAGGCATATGGTGTACTGGGCTTTATTGATAGAGGAGTTGAGTTCCGGAGTCCTGAGGTCATGTTGCAGTTGTATAAGACTCTGGTGCGGCCTCATCTGGAATGTTGTGTGCAGTTTTGGTCGCCATACTATAGGAAGGATGTGGAGGCATTGGAACGAGTGCAGAGGAGGTTTACCAGGATGTTGCCTGGCGTGGTAGGAAGATTGTATGAGGAAAGGCTGAGGCACTTGGGGCTTTTCTCATTGGAGAAAAGAAGGTTTAGGGGAGATTTGATAGAGGTGTACAAGATGATTAGGGGTTTAGATAGGGTTGACAGTGAGAACCTTTTTCCGCGTATGGAGTCAGCTGTTACTAGGGGACACAGCTTTAAATTAAAGGGTGGTAGGTATAGGACAGATGTTAGGGGTAGATTTTTTACTCAGCGGGTTGTGAGTTCATGGAATGCCCTGCCAGTAGCAGTGGTGGACTCTCCCTCTTTATGGTCATTTAAGCGGGCATTGGACAAGCATATGGAGGTTATTGGGCTAGTGTAGTTTAGGTAGGCTTCGGTCGGCGCAACATCGAGGGCCGAAGGGCCTGTACTGCACTGTATTTTTCTATTTTTCTATATAATTCAAGAAGGGCTGCCATATTTTATTAAATAATTCGGTCTTTCGGTGCACCATATTTGTAAGGAAGTCAAGGGGAATACATTCCATAATTAATCTGTGCCAATTTGAAAGTCCAGGGGGGCCCTCAGCCACCCAGTTTACCAAAATATTTTTCCTGACACAGAAAGAGAGAATAGAAAATAGTCTCTTCCCGTACATGTCCAGGGAGGATAAGTTCGAAAAGCCCAAAAGGAGAGATACAGGGTCCACTTTAATTTCCGTTCCCAAAATTTCTGTCAGGGTACTTGCTACTTTAGTCCTATCTACGGATCTTATGACAGGTCCATAGACAATGTACAAGAGTGTCCACCTCTATTTTGCATTTGGGAAACATTGGAGATGCCCCTGCCTTAAATTTTGCCAATCAATTCGGTGCTATATGGGCTCTATGAAGTATCTTCAGCTGGATAGCCTGAGTTCTGTTGCAGATGGTGATTCTTTTGGCGTTTTCCCAAATGTCATTCCAAGTGTCTATAGAGATTTCTAGTCCCAAATCCTGATCCCATGTTTTAAGCAGATTGTCCATATCTCCCGATACTTCATCATGTACTAAATGATAAATAGTACTGACGGAAGATACCCCCATTGATCGTAGCACTCTACATTCTCTATCTGATTTATAAAGACTATCTAATAATGTAGTCTTCTTCTGTATATAGTCTCGAATTTGGAAGTATCGATAGAGGTCTCCATTAGGTAATCTGAATTTCTGACGCAGCTGTTCAAAAGACATCAGGACCCCTTCTTTAAATAGTTCCCCTAAACATGAAATACCCCTGGATTTCCAGAGTTTAAAAGTGGCGTCTGTAACCCCCGGTTGGAATCCCCATGCTCCCACTATCGGAGCATAGGGGGATGTTTTATGTGAGTTGCCCTCATTTTGCCGCATTATATTCCAAACTTTAACAGTGTTTAGTATTAAAGGGTTTTTACAGTGATCCGTAATGATTTTCCTCTTGTCTGAAAATAAAAGGTTAATAAGTGGGTATTTTACTTGAGAAGCCTCGATATCCAACCAGATTGATTGCGGGTCAGACAAGACCCAATCAGCTATGTAACTTAATAGGAAACTAACTGATATTTCCTAAAATCTGGGATGTCCAATCCTCCCCTTGCCAGTGGAAGCTGTAACTTCTTCGGCTTAATGAGGGGCCGTCTATGATTCCAGATAAAGGAACCCAACCAGCCATATAATTCACGTAGCCTCGGCAGCATCACCGGAAGCATTCTCATAGGGTATAGGAGATGGGGCAGGACATTCATTGTAATTAGTGCTATTCTACCCAGCCAGGAAATTGGAAGGTCTCCCCATCGCTGGAGGTTTTGCCTTATCCTTTCCAGTAAATGCACAAAGTTAGCCTTATACAACTGACCAAATACTGGGGTAATAAAAATGCCTAAATATAAGAAACCCTCCAGGGACCACCGAAAGGGAAAAGGGGATCCATTCACTAAGTGGGGTGTCATAGCAAGGCCACCCATTGGCATAGCCTCCGATTTTGAGAAATTAATTTTATAGCCTGAGAATGCATTAAATGTATTAATAACTTGGATTAAGCGAGGTACGGACATCAGAGGATTACTGAGGAATAGAAGAACATCATCTGCATACAGGGTAATTTTATGTTTACCTGTACCAATCCTTGGGGCCGTTATATTAGGATCAGCCCGTATAGCTTCTGCTAGTGGTTCAATTATTCGCGTAAATAACAATGGCGAGAGAGGACATCCCTGACGGCAGCCCCTACCCACACTGAAGCTATCCGAACCTAATCCATTGGTAACCACAACTGCTTTGGGATCACTATACAATGTTGAGACCCATTTGGTAAACACCTGTCCAACGCCAAACCTTTCCAATGTGTAAAACAAATATGACCATTCAACCCTATCAAATGCCTTTTCCGCGTCTAATGAGACAACTATTCCTGGTATCTTTCCCTGATGACAGGCTTGAATCATATTCAAAACCCTTCTAATATTATTGGATGATCTACGGCCCTAAATAAACCCCGTCTGATCCTCCTTTATAATATGTGGCAATACCCTTTGTAGTCTCAATGCTAACGTTTTAGAAAGGATTTTAAAATCTACATTTAGCAAAGATATTGGTCTGTATGACGTACAATCTTCTGGGTCCTTTCCTTTTTTAAGGATAAGAAAGATATTTGCCTCTTTCAGCGAAGGTGGGAGACAGCCCTGACTATATGCGTAGTTATACATGTCCATAAGTGGACCAGCCAATATTTCTGTAAATTCTTTATAGAATTCAGCTTGAAAGCCATCTGGGCCAGGTGCCCTACCACCCTGAAGTTACCTGATTGCGTCAAGTATTTCTTGGACTGTTAGGGGAGCATTTAAGACCGATACCTGTTCTGGAGTTAGGTCCGGAAAGGTCAAATTTTAAAAAAATGATTGCATCCTCCTAGTCCTGTCTTCACAATCCTGCGATTTATATAAATCAGAATAAAATTTTCTAAAGATTGCATTAATCCTTTTATGATCATGAGTCAAAATGCCCATACTTTTCTTGATGGAAGTGATAGTTTGAGGGGCCTTTTTTTTCTTTGCAAGAAATGCTAAGTATCTACCCGGTTTGTCGCCATATTCATATAACCTTTGTTTTGCAAATAATATTTCCCTCTTAGCCGTTTGGGTAAGCGTAGTGTTTAGAGCTGTCCTAAGGGCCGTAATCCTTTGCAATTTGATAATAGAAGGTTTATCAGCATATGCTGTTTCAACTGCTTTTAAGCGAGCTTCAAGCAGACGCTGTTGTTCTCCCTTTAATTTTTTCTGGGTCGCTGAGTATGAGATGATCAAACCTCGCGCGTAAGCTTTGATGGTCTCCCACATCAATGATGGGTTACTAGCCGTACCTAAATTAATTTCTAAAAAAGTTTAAAATTCTTGAGAGAAGTACTTTACAAATTTACTATCTTTCATCAGGAAGGGGTCCATATGCCAATGCCAAGGGGATGTCCCACTGTTCCTCGCCTTGATTTCCATATATACAGCAGCATGATCGGAAATTGCTATACTATCTATTTTACAGGATGATGTGGAACTTAAAAAAATTGAGGGGGCAAAAAACATTTATGTGGATTGGAGTAAAAAGAAAAATCTCTGCCCTGTGGATGAAGACATCTCCATACATCTACTAATCCTAATTCTTTGTTCAAATCCACCAATTGTCTAGATCTGGGAGATACTCCTGCAGTACTCTTGGGAATCCTATCTATTTCCGGATCCATAATACAATTAAAGTCTCCCCCTATCATTGTATGACGGGCACCGAGAGCCATCAATTTTGAGAAGGCTTCCGTTATAAATTTAAAAGGATGTGCTGGGGGGGGCAATACAAATTTAAAATCCCATATTCCTCTCCATTTATAAGGGCTTTAATCAGAATATTTCGTCCAGATTCGTCTTTTATCTGATTTAGGATTTTGAGAGGGAAATTCTTCCGAATAAGAATAATAACTCCCCTGGTTTTTGAGCTAAAAGAAGAAAAAAAGGCCTGATCAAATCCACCCTGTTGTAATTTCAAGTGTTCTTCATCCAACAAGGGTGTCTCCTGTAGGAGAGCTATATCAACCCTTTCTTTCTTGAGGTTTGATAATATTTTCTTCCTTTTGACTGGCGAATTACTCCCCTTGACACCCCAGGTGCACACTTAACTGACTGATCAACCATAATCGTCCGGGCAAATCCGAGACCCCTTGGGAGAGGAAACCCTATCCAGAACATCCCGAGCATAGAGCATATAAAATTCACAAAAATAAAGGCTCTCTAATACACTCACAACAGTATAATAAAAAACTATTTCGAAATAAAAAAAAGTATTTAAATGGAGATTTTCCCCCTTGTTCCCAGGGGGTATCACTTCCTTTCCAAAGGTCCATCGTATCCTCTCTCAACCAGTGCCCCACCCTTGAGCCAGGCGCTCCTCAATAGGATGAGGAAAATTCAAATATACTACAGAGCTAGAGTTAACAGTGAGCACCCTACCCCCACCCCCTAACCCCCACCAACACTTGGATATATTTGGTAATGTTAATACCATGTATAAACATATATAACTATAAAATTACAACCTCAACAAGTAATAATTAAATATAATAATACAAAATAACAAGGGAAAACAACCCCGCTCCTAGAGACAGAGGTAAAATAGAATAAGGTAACCACCTCCCCCCACCAACATTAACTAGACCCCCGGCCTATATATATATATAGAATAATTAAAAAAAACAAGGGGGGGAGAAAATTGTTAAGTAGAGAACAAATAAATAAATCCCTCTCCCCACCCCCCAAGATAATATTAAACAGTAAGGTAAAAAAAGAAAAGGGGGGATATAAACCGGAGTGGGGGGAAGGCAAACCAACATCCATTATCTCTTTCAATTTATCTAAGAGAGTCCAAAAATTCCTTAGCCTTTTCCGGCGATCCAAAGTTATACACTGATCCTTCATGGTTAAAATGTAGCGTCGCTGGGTAGCGTAAGGAGTACTGAATATTTATGTCCCTTAAACACTTCTTCGCCTTATTGAATTCCTTCCTCTTTCAGACTAGAACTGGGGAAAAGTCCTGGAATAACATGATCTTGGATCCTTTACAGATCATGGCTTGGGGATCTTTTCCAAGACTTCTAGAGGCTTCTAGGAGTATCTGCCTCTCCTTATAGCTCTGCAGCCGGAACAGGACTGAGCGTGGGCACTGATTCGAGCCGGGCCCACGTATTGCAACCCTGTAGGCCCATTCTACCCTTACCTGGCCTGATCCAGCCTTCAGATTTAACAGATGTGGAAGCCACTGTTCAAGGAACGCTGTAAGCTGGCCTTCCTCTTCCCGTACGGTAAGGCCCAGCTAACGAATATTTTTTCGACGACCTTGATTCTCGAGGTCGTCAATGTGGTTCTCTAAGGTCCGGACTCGCTGTTCGAAAGTCCGGACCCGATCCACGGCCGATTGCACTGTAGTTTCGGAGGTTGCGGCCTTTAGCTCCGCCCCTCCGACTCGGCGCTTGATTTCCTTAATGTCTCGGTCGTGCTTTTGCAGCACCGCCGAGAGTGAGTCCCATCGACTTCGGGATTCTTCAATAAAAGCGTCGATCTTCGCATCCAGTTCGGAGATGATTTCCACGAGGCTCGCCACTGTAGGCAAGTCCCCCGGGGCAGCTGCGGACGCCTTTGCTGCAGCTGGAGAGGGTGGGGGAGGGGGTTCTGCTTGCTGAGAGCTGAGGGCTCCCTTCCCTTTAGTTATTTTTACTGAAGATTAAATTGTTTAAATTCAATACTAAGCAACTAATTAGATTAAACAGCTATTTTAAATGATGTGGTGAGTGTGGTGGGAGTGGGTGACCCACTTTGCCCAAGTCTTGGGAGGAGCACTGTAGACTCAGACTTGCTGGGTCGCCGCCATCTTGGATCCTCCATCAGTAGATTCTTAATTCCAGAATTTTAAAAAATTCAAAATCTGCCATCTGCCATGGTGGGAGTCAAACTAGGGTCCCCAGAAACTTAGTGAGTTTCTGGATTAATAGTCTCAGTGTTAATACTAGCAGGCTATTGTCTTCCCATTGGTGGAAATAGGAGATGTTCGAGAGCTCATCGAGGTTAGTATGGCAGATGACAATGCCATCACCCTTGTTGGCAGGTAAGCACTGGTCTAGACAGCAATGCTCACATTGTCCACATGATTTTTTAAAAAAACTAATGGTAGAGCAGGGCTTGAGGAATCGTTGATCCTTCTATTCACAAGTAGGAGGTTTTAGCAATTATTTGTTTACAGAACGTGGGCCAATATTTATTGCCCATTTCCAATTGCTATGGCGAAGGTGGATATGTTTCCTTTAGCAATGGTAGGGGTTTGGTACATACTGCAGAACAAGAGTTATAACTGAGGCAAAGGCAATTATGATGCAATTAGGCAAGGTTTAGGATGCATAGGATGGGGAAGGAAACTGCAGGGAACGGGCACACCTGAAATGTGGAGCTTGTTCAAGGAACAGCTACTGCAGGGAGGGAGGAAGTGGTCGAACAAGGGAACCGTGGTTTACTAAATAAATTGACCCTCTTGTCAGCTAGGGCACTTGAGAGATACAAGTTAGCCAGGAAAGACCAAAAAAGAGAGCTAAGAAGAGCCAGGATTGGGACAGGTTTAGAGTGAGAGGGGCAAGATATAAAAGGAAACTAAGGGGCAACTTTTTCACGCAGAAGGTGTGTGTATGGAATGAGCTGCCAGAGGAAGTGGTGGTGACTGGTACAATTGCAGCATTTAAAAGGCATCTGGATGCATTTATGACTAGGATGGATTTATGGACTAGGATGGATTTAGAGGGATATTGGCCAAGTGCTAGCAAATCGGATTAGATTAGGTTAGGATATCTGGTTGGCACGGGTGTGTTGGACCACAAGGGTCTGTTTCCGTGTTGTACTTCTCTATGACTCTATGAGGGTCAGTCAAGGACAATATTGGGAAGTTGTGCGTGGACCCTTTGTGATTTTTCATCTGTATTCACAGGAAAAAGACAATGTCTTTGAGGACAATACTGAGTTACAGGCTATTACACTAGATGGGATTGAGGTTCACAAGTAGGAGGTGTTAGCAATTCTGGAAAGTGTGAAAATAGGTACATTGCCTAGGTGGATCAGATTTATCCTAGGATTCTCTGGGAAGTTAGGGACAAGATAGCAGAGCCTTTGGCTTTGATTTTTATGTCGTCATTGTCTACAGTCCCAGAAGACTGGAGGATAGCAAATGTTGTCCCTTTGCTCTATAAGGGGAGTAGAGACAACCTTGGTAATTATAGACCAGTGAGCCTTACTTCGGTTGTGAGTAAAATGTTGGAAAGGATTATAAGAGAGAGGATTTCTAATAATCTAGAAAGGAATAATTGATTAGGGATAGCCAACATGGTTTTGTGAAGGGTAAGCCGTGCCTCACAGACTTTATTGAGTTCTTTGAGAAGGTGACCAAACAGTTGGATGAAGGTAAAGTGGTTGATGTGGTGGATATGGATTTCAATAAAGATTTAATATGGTTCCCTACTGTAGGCAATTACAGAAAAAATTGGAGCATGGGATTGAGGGTGATTTAGCAGTTTGGATCAGAAATTGGCTAGCTGTAAGAAGACAGAGGGTAGTGGTTGATGGGAAATGTTCATCCTGGAGTTCAGTTACTAGTGGTGTACTGCAAGGATCTGTTTTGGGGCCACTGCTGTTTGTCATTTTTATAAATGACCTGGATGAGGGTGTAGAAGGATGGGTTACTAATTTTGCTGAAGACACTAAGGTCGGTGGATTTGTGGATAGTGCGGAAGGATGTTGCAGGTTACAGAGGGACATAGACAAGCTACAGAGCTGGGCTGAGAGGTGGAAAATGGAGTTTAATGCAGAAAAGTGTGAGGAAGGAGTAACAGGAAGAGAGTACTGAGCTAATGGTAAGGTTCTTGATAGTGTGGATTAGCAGAGAGATCTCAGTATCCATGCACATAGATCCCTGATAGTTTCCACCCAGGTTGATAGGTTTGTTAAGAAGACATACAGTGATTTAGCTTTTATTTGTAGAGGGTTTGATTTTCAGAGCCATGAGGTCATGTTGCAGCTGTACAAAATTCTGGTGGAGCCGCTCTTGGAATATTGCATACAGTTCTGGTCGCCGCTTTATAGGAAGGATGTGGAAGCGTTGGAAAGGGTGCAGAGGAGATCCACCAGGATAAGGAGGTTGCCTGGTAAGGAGGGAAGGTCTTATGAGGAAATGCTGAAGGATTTGAGGCTGTTTTCGTTAAAGAGAAGGTTAAGAGATGACATAATAGAGGCATACAAGATGATCAGAGGATTAGAAAGGGTGGACAGTGAGAGCCTTTTTCCTCGGACGGTGATGGCTAGCATGAGGGGACACATAGCTTTAAATTGAAGGGTGATAGATACAGGACAGATGTCAGAGATAGGTACTTTACTCATATCAGTAAGGGCTTGGAACGCTCTGCCTGCAACGGCAGTAGACTCACCACCTTTAAGGGCATTTAAATGGTCATTGGAGAAAAATGTGGATGAGAATGGAATAGTGTAGGATAGATGGACTTCACATTGGTTTAACAAATTGGCGCAACATCGAGGGCTGAAGGACCTGTACTGCGCTGTTCTATGTACTATGTTCTATGTCATGGTGTTCTGTCTTCTTGACCAGCTACAGTTCGTATGTTGCAGGAATACTCGTCCTGTTAAGAAGGGAGTTTCAGGCTTTTAATGCCAGACACTATGAAGGAATTTTTAAAAAAATTTCAAAACTATACTTTATTCATAAAATAATTTGATGGTCTGTACAGTTGGTCATGCCATACATATGTAAACATTTACTTACAGAGATCAGAATTTATCCTTTTTATATACAGGTCTGTACGTTTTCAATCATATGTCCATATATTTAGCTGAGGCGTCAGCAGGGACCAAATGACTACATGGGCCCCCTGTTCTTCTTAGGCAGGCAGATGTTACACAATGGTTTTTCCCCATCGCGCCTTGGCGGCAGTTGCCCCAAGCTTCAGTGGGTCCCTCAACACGTAGTCCTGGACCTTGGAATGTGCCAGTCTGCAACACTCAGTCGGGGTCAACTCCTTCAGCTGGAAGATCAGCAGGTTTCAGACCGCCCAGAGAGCGTCCTTCACCAAGTTGATGATCCTCCAGGCACAGTTGATGTCCGTCTTGGTGTGCGTCCCCGGGAACAGACCGTAGAGCACGGAGTCCCGTATCACGGCGCTGCTTGGGATGAACCTCGACAAACACCACTGCATTCCTCTCCAGACTTCTTCTGCGTAGGCACATTCCAGAAGGAGGTGTGTGACAGTCTCGTTTTCCCCCCCCACAGCCACTTCGAGGGCAGCGTGCGGTGTGGCTGAGAGTCCGGACGTACATAAAGGATCTCACAGGCAGACCCCTTCTCACCACCAGCCAAGCCATGTCTTGGTGCTTGTTGGAAAGTTCTGGTGATGAGGCATTCTGCCAAATGACTTTCGATAGGATCCGCCCTCTCCTTTTCCCGAAGGGTCTCAAGGACGCTACGTGCTGACCACTTCCTGATGGACTTGTGGTCAAAGGTGTTTTTCTTCATAAACTTCTCCACGAAGGACAGGTGATACAGAAAGGTCCAACTACTCGGAGCGTTCCGCGGCAGCGAGGCCAGGCCCATCCTTTGCAACACCGGGGACAGGTACGTAGTGACACTTGGTGTTTGCGTACCGGGGATCCATGCACAGCTTGATGCAGCCACACACAAAGGTGACCATCAGGGTGAGGGTGGCATTGGATGTATTTTTTCCCCTGTTGCCCAAATCTTTGTACAGCGAGTCCCTTTGGACCCGGTCCATCTTTGACCTCCATATAAACTGGAAGATGGCTCGGTTGACTGCAGCGGCACAGGTTCTGGGAATAGGCCAGACCTGTGCCATGTATAACAGCAATGACAGTGCCTCACACCTGATGACCAGGTTTTTTCCCACGATGGAGTGTGACTGTAGTTTCCATCTGCCCAGTTTCTGCCTCACTTTGCTGATACACTCCTCCCAAGACTTGGTGCATGCCCCAGACCCCCTGAACCAAATACCCAGCACCTTCAGGTGGTCGGTCCTGACGGTGAAGGGGATTGAGGATTGGTCAGCCCAGTTCCCGAAGAGCATGGCCTCGCTCTTGCCTTGGTTTACCTTGGCCCATGAGTTTGCGCACGGACAGTGGATCCGAGCAGAAAACGGCGACATCATCCATGTACAGGGAGGCCTTGACCTGCAGGCCCCCGCTGCCAGGAATAGTCACCCCTCTCAGGCTCGCATCTTTCCTGACGGACTTGGCAAATGGCTCTATGCAGCACACAAACAAGGCAGGAGAGAGAGGGCAGCCCTGCCTGACTCCAGATCTGATTGGGAAGCTATCTGATTCCCACCCATTGATTGAGACTGCACTGACAACGTTGGTGTAGAGCAATCTGATCCAATTGCAGATTCCCTCCCCAAAGCCCATTTTGGAGAGAACATCTCTCATATACCTGTGAGATATCCTGTCAAAGGCTTTCTCCTGGTCCAGGCTGATCAGGCATGTGTCCAACCCTCTGTCCTGCATGTAGGCGATCGTATCCCTGAGGAGTGCGAGACTCTCAGCGATCTTCCTGCCCGGTACAGCACAGGTTTGGTCGGGGTGAATCACCGACCCCAGAGCAGACCTGACCTGGTTGGCGATTACCTTTGACAGAATTTTGTAATCTGCATTCAACAGTGAGATTGGTCTCCAATTTTTGAGTTCCTCCCTCTTCCCCCTTCCGCTTGTAGATGAGGGTGATGATGCCTTTCCTCATGGATTCACTCATGGTACCTGCCCGAAGTATACTGACATTCACCTCCAGCTTGGTGCTGTAGTTCCTAATCAGGATGCTGTGTAGCTTAGAAGTGAACTTCCAAGTGATGGCACCCCATGTAACTGCTACCCTTATCCGTTTTGGTGGTTGGGATTTTGTGTGGAAAGTTCTGTTGAAGGAGCCAGGGTGAGTTATTGCAGCGCACACTGTGCTATTGTACAGATCGATGATGGTCTTGTACTTGTGGAAATTTACAGTGACTCCAGAATGTTCTGTTCATAACTTTGCACCTCAGAGCACTCCATTGACTGGTCATAAAGTAAACAACCAAAACATAGCCTTGAGCGCTTAACAGTTTTGCTGGCTCAGATTACATGTAACGCCTTGGAAAAATACACCAACCTCCAACGAAAGAGTTTTCACCTCCCTGTCTGTGGGTTCAAGCAGAGGGAGGCGCCAGGTCCCTGCCCCCTTTACATAGGCCCCGCCCACTCACGCCATTGATTGGTCACCGGTGGCTATGGGAACCAGTGTCCGCCACTCTATAAAGGCGGCATGGAGCGGGGAGCACACACTCACTGGAGCACGGGCTGAGTGTTATTGTAGAGCGGTGTCGCGGAGAGATTGGTCGATCCACCGATCCCAGACAGCCGGTAATAATCCAGCCGCACACGGCCCCAAATGCTGCTCAGAAAGTTTTCCCTCCGAGGGGAAAGTGAGGACTTGCAGATGCTGGAGATCAGAGTGGAGAGTGTGGCGCTGGAGGAGCCCAGCAGGCCCGGCAACATCCGAGGAGCAGGTGAATCTACGTTTCGGGCACAAGCTCCTCCTCACCTAATGCCCGAAACGTCGATTCTCCTGCTCCTCGGATGTTGCCGGGCCTGAAGTGCTTTAACAGCGCCACGCTCTCGAGTAGGTTCCTGTTGCGGGTTCGGGGTTTTTTTTATTTATACGTTTGCGGAATGGTGAAGTGTAAAAGGGGGCAGTAGGTTTGTGGTTCGGGGCAGCAGTCGGTATGGGGGTCAGGGTGGGAGTGAGACAGAGAAGGGGATGGTTGGAGGTGGTGTCAGTGCTAATCCTCCTCCTCGTTGTGAGGTGCCGGTGTGGAAGTTGGGCGGATGGCCTCAGTGCGCAGGCGCGGTGGAGGGCGCGTGTGTCAGCTGGTGAGTGGGCAGGTGACGGCAGCGCATGCTCCGACCGTTAACGGTTACCGCATTCAAACCCAGCGCGCGGCCGATCACAGGCGGCAGGGGTCATGGCGTGACCCCCTGCAGGGGCAGCGGTGGCCTCATGACCCTGCGATCTTTTGCTGTAGATTCTGTGTCTTATGATCCTGGCCCAGTAGTTACCTCCTGAAAGAGAAACGCTCCGAAGGGTGTTACTGTACTTCCAAATAAACCTGTTGGAGGATAACCTGTGCTGTCATTTTTAATTGAGTGGGAGGAAGTACAGGGTGATAGTCGATGGATCGAGTTCTGCAGGCATCAATATTGGGGGCCCTTGCTGGTTGTGATGTATTTGATTAGTTTAAACTTGGGTATTCTGCGGGTTGATCAGTAAGCTTGGAGAAAGTTAGGACTGTAGATGCTGGAGATCAGAGTTGAGAGTGTGGTGCTGGAAAAGCACAGCAGGTCAGGCAGAATTCTGACGAAGGGCTTATGCCTGAAACGTTGATTCAACTCCTCTGATACTGTCTGACCGGCTGTGCTTTTCCAGCGCCACATGTTTTGACTCTAATCAATAAGCTTCTGGGTCTTCTAAACAAAAGTGGGTTGTAAGCAGTGAGGAAGATAGTTGATTTGTGTCAAATGGATTTCACTTTTTGGATTCAGAGTTACAGCACAGAAATAGACTCTTCGGTCCAACTCATTCCATACACGTACCACCCTCTGCGTGAAAAAGTTGCCTCTTGGGTGTCTCTCATCCCAAACCTATGCCCTCTAGTTCTGGACTCCCCCACCCCATGGGAAAGACTTTGTCTATTTATCCTATCCATGCCCCTCATGATTGTATAACTCCCTATAAGTTCACCCTGCCAACATCCTTGCAGATCTTTTCTGAACTCTTTCAAGTTTCACAACATCTTTCCAATAGGAAGGCAGTCAGTATTGCATGCAGTATACAAAAGTGGCCTAACCAATATCCTGTACAGCCACAACATGACCTCCGAATTCCTATACTCAATACTCTGACCAATAAAGGAAAGCATACCAAATGCCGCCTTCACTATCCTATCTACCTGCAGCTCTACTTTCAAGGAACTATGAACCTGCAGTCAAAGGTGTCTCTGTTCAGCAACCCTCCCTATCAGTAAGTGTATAAGTCCTACTAATTTGATTTTTTTCCAAAATGCAGCACAGTACATTTATCGGAATTAAATCTCATCTGTTAGTCCTCAGCCCATTGGCCCTTCTGATCAAGATCCCATTGTACTGAGGTAACCTTCTTTGGTGTCTTCTGCAAATTTACTAATCATAACTCCTATGTTCACATCCAAATCATTTATATAAATAACAAAGTAGTGGACCCAGCACCAATCCTTATGAGACTCCACTGGTCACAACCCTTCTCTACCCTCTAGCTTCTACCTTTGCACCAGTTCTGTATCCAAATGGCTAGTTCTCCCTGACTGGAGGCAGCACAGGCAACCTAAGCAACATGGTGAACTATAGGACTCTTGGGAAGTACTGGCAATCAGAGGCCCATAGGTGTGCATGATGACTGGTCTTTTAAAGTAGTGGGACAGGTGGATAAAGTATTACAAAAGCTTACCTTTATTATCCAAGGAGTGAATTTAAGACTCTGGACATTATCTTCAAACTGTGTAAAACATTAGTGTCATAGCAAGAGTATTGTGTGTTGTTCTGGAATCTTTTATAGGAGGAATGTGATAACACTGGAGAGGGTGCAAAGATGGTTCACTTGGATGTTGTCTGACATGAGTCTTACTTATGAAGAGATATTGGATAAACAATTTTTTTGTAGCGGAAGAGATAGGAGGGATGATTTGAGATGGATGAAATTGAGAAGCATTTTAAAAAAAGCAAAAAGAAACTTTTCCCATTGATGGAGGAATCAATGTCCTCTAACAAAAAGACTGGTGTGTTGATGTGGTAAGGATTTTCCTTTTTTATCATGTGCTGGTAAGTAGTGTGTTTAGTAAATTTTTTTATTTCATTTATTTATATTTTGATATTATAGTTGGACTAAGTTTAAGCTTAAGAGCAAAATTGCAGGTGATCCCAGCCCCATGTTATGCTCCTCTTGCTCAATGTGGGAGCTCAGGGACGTGGCTGATATCCCCGACTACTTCGCATGCAGGAATTGCTGAGGAGGTTGTGGATAGCACATTTAGTGACTTGGTCACACCGCAGACTAAGATTGCTAAGGGAGAAAGGGAATGAGTGACCAAAAGGCTGAGAGAGAACAGGAAGGCAGTGCAGGTATCCCATGCGGTCATCTCCCTCCAGAACAGGCAGACCATTTTGGATACTGTTGGTGGAGATGGTTCACTGTGCTGTGGCTGGTTTTGCTGTACATCAAGGCAGGAAAGAGTGGAAGGGCTATAGTCATAGGGGATTCAATTTATAACGGGAGTAGATAGGAGGTTCTGTGGTCGAAAATGAGACTCCTGAATGGTATGTTGACTCATGCACCTGGGAGGCAGGAATGGCTCAGATCAGTTGCAGGGCATTCTGAAGGGGGAGGATGAGCAGCCAGTTGTCGTGGTGCATATAGGCATCATTGATATAGGTAATAAACTGGGTAAGGTCCTAACAAGCAGAATTTAGGGAGTTAGGAGCCAAGTTTTAAAAAGTAGGACCTCAGAGGTAGTAATGTCAGGATTGCTACCAGTGCCATGTTCAAGTTCAAGTAGAAATGAAAATAAGCAGGATGAATGAGTGGCTTGAGAGATGGTGCAGGAAGGAGAGATTCAGATTTTTGGGACATTGGGACCGGTTCTGGGGAGGTGGGACTTTTACAAATCAGATGGTCGACACTTGGGCAGGACTGGAACCAGTGTCCTGGGGGTGCTTTTGCTAATGCTGTTGGAAGGGTTTAAACTAATGCAGCAGGGGAATGGGAACCAATTGAGGAGGTTAGTGGACAGTAAGGAGCTAGTAACTAAAGCCTGTAGGGAACTGGATAAGAAGTTAGCGTGACGAATGGGAAGAGTAGGGAGGGAGCAGATGATGAACGCAAAGGGACAGGTGGTCTGAGGTATAAGAGGTAAAAACAATGTCTGCAGATGCTGGAAACCAGATTCTGGATTAGTGGTACTAGAAGAGCACAGCAGTTCAGGCAGCATCCAAGGAGCAGCGACATCGACGTTTCGGGCAAAAGCCCTTCATCAGGAATAAAGGCAGAGAGCCTGAAGCGTAGAGAGATAAGCTGGGGGGAGGGGGGAAGAGAAAGTAGCATAGAGTACAATAGGTGAGTGGGGGAGGAGATGAAGGTGATAGGTCAGGGAGGGGAGGGTGGAGTGGATAGGTGGAAAAGAAGATAGGCAGGTAGGACAAGTCATGGGGACAGTGCTGAGCTAGAAGTTTGGAACTAGGGTGAGGTGGGGGAAGGGGAAATGAGGAAACTGTTGAAGTCCACATTGATGCCCTGGGGTTGAAGTGTTCCGAGGCAGAAGATGAGGCGTTCTTCCTCCAGGCGTCTGGTGGTGAGGGAGCGGCGATGAAGGAGGCCCAGGACCTCCATGTCCTCGGCAGAGTGGGAGGGGGAGTTGGAATGTTGGGCCACGGGGCAGTGTGGTTGATTGGTGCGGGTGTCCTGGAGATGTTCCCTAAAGCACTCTGCTAGGATGCGCCCAGTCTCCCCAATGTAGAGGAGACCGCTTCGGGAGCAACGGATACAATAAATGATATTAGTGGATGTGCAAGTAAAACTTTGATGGATGTGGAAGGCTCCTTTAGGGCCTTGGATAGAGGTGAGGGAGGAGGTGTGGGCGCAGGTTTTACAGTTCCTGTGGTGGCAGAAGAAGGTGCCAGGTTGGGATGGTGGGTTGTAGGGGGGTGTGGACCTGACCAGGTAGTCACGGAGGGAACGGTCTTTGCGGAAGGTGGAAAGGGGTGGGGAGGGAAATATATCCCTGGTGGTGGGGTCTTTTTGGATGTGGCGGAAATGTCGGCGGATGATTTGGTGTATGTAAAGGTTGGTAGGGTGGAAGGTGAGCACTAGGGGCGTTTCTGTCCTTGTTATGGTTGGAGGGTGGGGTCTGAGGGTGGAGGTGTGGGGTGTGGACGAAATGCATTGGAGGGCATCTTTAACCACGTGGGAAGGGAAATTGTGGTCTCTAAAGAAGGAGGCCATCTGGTGTGTTCTGTGGTGGAACTGCTCCTCCTGGGAGCAGATACGGCAGAGGCAGAGGAATTGGGAATACTGGATGGCATTTTTGCAAGAGGTAAGATGGGAAGAGGTGTTATCCAGGTAGCTGTGGGAGTTGGTGGGTTTGTAAAAAAAATGTCAGTGTCAAGTTGGTCGTCATTTAATGGAGATGGAGAGGTCCAGGAAGGGGAGGGAGGTGTCAGAGATGGTCCAGGTAAATTTAAGGTCAGGGTGGAATGTGTTGGTGAAGTTGATGAATTGCTCAACTTCCTCACGGGAGCACGAGGTGGTGCCAATGCAGTCATCAATGTAGTGGAGGAAGAGGTGGGGAGTGATTCCGGTGTAATTACAAAAGATCAACTGTTCAACGTAGCCAACAAAGAGGCAGGCATAGCTGGGGCTCATATGTGTGCCCATGGCTACCCCTTTGGTCTGGAGGAAGTGGGAGGATTTGAAGGAGAAATTAAGGGTGAGGACCAGTTCGGCTAAACGAATGAGTGTCGGTGGCAGGGTACTGTTGGGGACATCTGGAGAGGAAAAAACACAGGACTTGGAGACCCTGGTCATGGCGGATGGAGTTGTAGAGGGATTGGATATCCATGGTGAAGATGAGGCGTTGGGGGCCGGGGAAACGGAAGTCTTGGAGGAGGTGGAGGGCATGGGTGGTGTCTCGAACATATGTGGGGAGTTCCTGGACTGGGGGGATAGGACAGTGTCGAGGTAGGTAGAGATGAATTCAGTGGGGCAGGAGCATGCTGAGACAATGGGTCAGCCAGGGTGTCAGGTGGATCTTGGGAAGGAGGGAGAACTGGGCAGTGCGGGGTTCCCAGACTAAGGTTGGAAGCTGTGAGTGGGAGATCTCCTGAGCTAATGAGGTTCTGTATGGTCTGGGAGATGATGGGGGGTGGGGTCATGGTCGAGGGGGCAGTAGGAAGAGGTTTCCTCAAGTTGGTGTTTGGCTTCAGCAGTGTAGAGGTCAGTGTGCCAGACTACCACTGCGCCCCCTGTATCCATTGGCTTGATGGTGAGGTTGGGATTGGAGGGCTGCGCGTTGAGGGTGAGAGGGTTGGAGTGGGGGAGGGGTGTAGTCAAGTTGAGGTGGTTAATGTCCCAGTGGCAGTTGGAAGTGAAGAGGTCGAGGGTGTCCAGGTGGATGCGGTGTGTTGGAGGTGGGCAAAGGGGTCCTCGGAAGGTGGGCGAGAATCCTGATTGTGAAAGTAAGCTCGGAGGCGGAGGCGACGGAAGAATTGTTCGACGTCATGGCGTGTATTAAATTCATTGCATGGACGGAGGGGGGTGAAGGTGAGTCCTTTGCTGAGGGCTGATTGTTTGTCCTCAGTGAGGCGGAGGTCTGGAGGGATGGTGAAAACTCGGCAGGGCTGGGAGCTGGGATCTGGTGTGGGTGTGGAGCTGGGACTGGGGGCAGAACCTGTAACTGGAGTGGGTGTGGTGGTGGGGGGAATGGGGGTGGAGTCATGAGCAGGGGTAGTGTTCCCCTCGGGGTGCGGGGGATAGTGACAGTGGGGTCTGTGGGGGGGTTGTCAGCAGAATGCAGGTGAGTGGCGCTGGTGGGGGTGGAAGTGGTGGTGACCACGGCAGTAGGGGTGGCGGAAGTCACTGAGCGTGTGGCCCGGTTTTAATGCAAGAAGTGTAGTAGGTCAAGCAGGTGAAATTAGGGCTTGGGTTAGTACTTGGGAGTAGATATTGCTATGACTGAGACTTGGTTGAGGGAAGAGCATGATTGGCATCTCTCCATTCCAGGATATGGATGCTTCCAGTGGATAGAGATGGGGGTAAAAGAGGAGCAAGAGTTGCATTACTTGTCAGAATCATTGGCGACCTTTAAGCGGCATTTGGATAGGTACATGGATGGGTGCTTAATCTAGGTTAGAAGTTCGGCACAACATCGTGGGCCGAAGGGCCTGTTCTGTGCTGTATTGTTCTATGTTCTATGGACAGAGGATATAGCAGCTGTGCTGAAAGAGGGCACTATGGAGGACTTGAGCAGTGAGGCAATATAGGCAAAGCTCAGAAATAGGAAGGGTGTGGTAACAATGTTGGAGCTGTACTACAGGCCTCCCAACTGCGAGTAGGAGGTAGATTATGGGAAGATGTAGGAACAACAGGATGGTGATGGGAGATTTTAATTTCCCCAACATTGACTGGGATTCACTTAGCGTTAGAGGTTTAAGGAGTCTCCATGAGGGTTTTATAGAGCAGTATGTAAGTAGTCCAATTTAGGAAGAGGTCATTACTAGCCCTGGTATTGGGGAATGTGCCCAGCCAGGTGGTTGAAGTTTCAGTAGGGCATTGATTTGGGAACTGTGATTGTGATTCCATAAGTTTTGAAATACTCATGGACAAAGACTAGAGTGGTCCTAAAAAGTGCTAAATTGGGGGAAAAGGCCAACAATAGCAAAATCTGGCAGGAGCTGGGGAATGTGGATTGGGAGCAGCTGTTTGAGGGTAAATCCACATTTGATGTCTGGGAGGCTTTTAAAGAGAGGTTGGTGAGAGTGCAGGAGAGACATGTCACAGTGAAAATGAGGGATAGAAATGGCAAGATTAAGGAACCGTGGGTGACCGGTGAAATTGAGACTAGCTAAGAGGAAAAAGGAAGCAGACATAAGGTATAGGCAACTGAAAATAGATGAAGCTTTGGAAGAATATCAAGAAAGTAGGACCAAACTGAAAAGAGGAATTAAGCGGGCTAACAGGGCTCATGAAATATATTTTGCCAATAGGGTTAAGGAAAATCCCAAAGCCTTTTATTTGTATATAAGGAGCAAGAGGGTGACTAGGGAAAGGATTGGCCTACTCAAGGACAAAGGAGGAAAGCAAGAGAGGAAATAGCTGGTGCCTTAGTAGATATCTTTGCAGCATCGTTGAACACTGGTGAGGTCCTGGAGGACTAGAGAATTGCTAATGTTGACCCCTTGTTTAAGAAGGGTAGCAAGGGATGTCCAGGTAATTATAGACCTGTGAGCCTGACATCAGTGATAGGGAAGCTGCTGGAGAAGATACTGAGGGATATGATCTATTTACGTTTGGAAGAAAATGGGCATATTGGTGATTGGCAGCATGGTTTTGTGAAGGGAAGGTCATGTCTTACCAACTCAATAGAATTCTTTTGAGGAGGAGTCAGGGAGTCCAGAACTACAGGGCATAGGTTTAGAGTGAGAGGGGAAAGATATAAAAGAGACCTAAGGGGCAACTTTTTCACGCAGAGGGTGGTACATGTATGGAATGAGCTTCCAGAGGATGTGGTGGAGGCTGGTACAATTGCAACATTTTAAAAGGCATTTGGATGGGTATATGAATAGGAAGGGTTTGGAGGGATATGGGCCAGGTGCTGGCAGGTGGGACTAGATTGGGTTGGGATATCTGGTCGGCATGTTTCCATGCTGTACATCTTTATGACTCTAACTGACAAAGTTGATTTGAGGCTGGGCAACAGTAGTGGAAGGGAGTTCATCAAAATGGTGAACTGTGACCAGTGCTGTTCCACAGGCATCCATGCTGGGGTTACTGTTTGTGATATACATCAGTGATCTGGAGGGAAGGATAGGTGGTCTGATTAGCAAGCTTGCAGGTGACTAAGGTTGGTGGATTGGCAGATAGTGAAGGGGACCGTCAGAATACAGCAGAATATAGAAAGATTGGAAAGTTGGGCGTGGAAATAGCAGAGGGAGTTCAATCCGGGCGAATACGCGGTGGTACGTTTTGGAAGATCAATTCTAGAGTGAGCTATTCGGTAAATGGGTAAACCCTGAGGAAAATTGTGCCGTGAGATCTGGTGTTAGGTCCATTGTACCCTGAAGGTGGTACCATAGGTCAATAGTGGTTAAAAAGATATACAGCATGTTTCCTTCATCAGACAGGGTATTGAGTACAAGCGTTGGCAGGTTATTTTACAGTTGTATAGGACTTTGGTTCGGCCACATTTGGAATACTGCTAACAGTTTTGGTCGCCACGTTATCAGAATGATGTGGATGTTTTGGAGAGGGTGCGGAGGAGGTTCAGCAGGATGTTGCCTGGTATAGAGGGTACTAGCTGTGAAGAGGTTGAGTAGATTAGGATTATTTTCATTAGAAAGATGGGCGTTGACGGGGGGGGGACTTGATAGAGATCTACAAAATCGAGGGATATAGATAGGGTGGATAGCAAGAAGCATTTTCCCCAGAGTGGGGGAGCTCAATTACTAAGGGTCATAATTTCAAGGTGAGAGGGGAAAAGTTCTTTATGCAGAGGGTGATGGGTATGTGGAACATGTTGCCAGCGGAGGTGGGCATGATAACATTTTAAGATGTATTTATACAGATACAGAATAGGCACTGAGCAGAGGGATACAGATCCTTAGAAAATAGACGACAGGTTTAGGTAGAGGATCTGGATTGGCACAGACTTGAAGGGCTGAATGGCTTGTTTCTGTGCTGTAATTTATTTGTTCTAAAATAGCGGCATAGAGTATAAAAGCAAGGCAGTGATGCAACACCTCTACAAACTATTGGTCAGTACACATTATGCACTAATGTGTTCAGACTGAGCACTTTATATAAAGAAGCCTGTTAAAGCCCCTGGAGAGAGTGCAAAGGAGATTTACTGCAACGAGACCAGGAATGAGGGATTTTAGACACCAGGAAAGATTGGAGAAATTGAGCTTATCTCTGAGTAAAGATTAAAAGGTGACCCTTTTGAGGTGTTCAAAAATTATGATAAATTTTGAGAAGGTAACAAAGAATATTCTGTTTTTAGTTGGTATGTCTAACTAGGATCACAATTTCAAGATTGTCTGCAAGAGAGCTGGGAGTGAGCTGAAGAGGAATGTCTTTACTCAGAATTGTTAGGATTTAAATGCACTGTCGGAGAGCACTGGAGGTGGATTCCATATGAGGTTTCAAGAGATCCAGGATACATATTTGTAATGTAAATTTGCATGGGGCGGAAAATTGCACAAGCTGGATAGCTCCTTTTGAGAGACCTGATGGGTTGAATGCCTCCTTCTGTACTGTAGATTCGACAATTCCATTATAAATGCCTTCTGCAATCTAGTGTACAACGTAAAACACCAGTTTTCACCTTTACCTTTTTATAATGTTTTTAATTTCCCTAGATCCTATTCCTGTGACTCATGTTACACTATTTGGCAACGTTGCCTGCTTTGTCTCCTCCTCTTCTACGAGTTACATTAGCTATTTTCCTTTCAAAAGCTTCCCTGAATCTGAAGTTTTGGGAAATTAAAACCAACCCACCAACTATTCAACTATCTCTCTAGCTATTACTTTTAACACCCTGGGAACTTGTGAACCTAAGATTCCAACAACTTAGTGTGACTTCTCCAGTTACTGTAATTTTCTTCATCAATCATCGTTTTCAATTCCTGACTTTTCAGCTGTTACTGGGACATTACTTGTATCCCTCTCCAGTGAAATTCAATGTAAAATATCTTCACTTCATCTGACATCCTTTTTTTCCTTCCATTACTGATTCCTCCAACCTTATTTTTCTTGGGGCCAATGCTGACTTTAACTGTCTTAAATATATGAAGAAACTTGTCTGTTTTTATATTTTTGGCTAGCTTTCTGTCATACTCTCTATTAATCTTTTTTGGAATTTTTTTCTGTGCTTTTAATTTTTGATCCAGTGTGCTGACCTGCTGACTATCATGGATGATTTTATTTTTGCTATCCTTTGGAATTTTTTTGTTAACCATGAACCGCAGAATATTCCTTTTTGAATTTTTCTTACTATTACCAAGTGATTTATATTTTCGGGACTATACCCTTAAACGTTTGCCACTGCAACTTTACTGACTTGTCCTATAACCTAAGTTGCCAGTTCATTTTGCTAACTCTGCTTTTATGTCCTTGTTTAAATTCAGAATTCTACTCTTGGACCCACTCTTCTCTCCCTTAAACTGCATGTAAAGTTTAATGCTATTATAGTCACTAATACATAGGGGTACTTTCACTTAAGTCTTTAATTCTGGCGGCATCTGTGAGGAGAAAACTCAGTGTTTCTAGTCTGGGGTTCTGATGCTGTTCGCAGATGTGACCAGAACTGCTGAGTTTCACCCGTAATTTGTTTTTGTTTTTGCATCTCCAGCATCTACAGCTCTTTGGATTGTTTTAAATGAATCTTATTCATCAAAACCAGGTCTAGTATAGCCTGATATAACATGCTGATCTAAGAAATTGTCCCTGATAGCATTCAACAAATTCCTGATCCAGCCAACTTATTATCATTTTATTTTTATGTTCCATTGTACATGTAGGTTAAAATCCCCATGATAATTGTAGCACTCCTTTGACAAGCTCCCATTTGTTTTTTTAATTCCCCAGCTCATTTGCAGTCACATCCTCATGTACCTACCCACTGACCATATCAGAATGCCCTACCCTAAGACATGTGACTCCTACAAAGAATGCATGTAACTTCCTGCCTCTCCTGATGAAGCAATAAATGTAGTTCTGTCTCCAGCTCAGAATCTTAGTTGAAGCTGCTTGAACTTCAAGCACTTGAAGACATGTGTACAGGTTAAAAACCAGCTGTTATGAACTATTGGTATATAAATCACTAATTAAAATACCAATCCCTTTTTAACTCTTCCTCTATGTATGAACATTTGCATGGGGAGATGTGGAAATGGGTATTAAGGACAGACGGGAAGTCTGAGGGTGCTGTTTTATATCTTGAAATGATGATTGTGCTGTTCAGAATGCTGTTCCTATTTTTTAATATACTTCAGCTGGTTTGCAAGAAGCACAACTTGACTGGTTCACTTATAAAAAAGATCTTTGACTTATAAATTAAAAGTCAGAGTTGGCATCAATAGTTTTTTAAAAATAGAAAAACTGGTTTTCTTCAGGCTTAGTGGCTTTTAATAGAGGGAACGTAGAGATCTGATTACTTTTCTGCATTCTGTTCACAGCCCTAAGCTGTAATAGAACCATAGTCTTGGAGTCATACAGCATGGAAACAGACCCTTCAGCCTAACCAGTCCATGCTGGCTATAATCCCAAATTAAAACTAGTCCCACTTGCCTGTGCTTGGCACATATCCCTCCCAACTCTACTTATTTGTGCACTTATCTAAACATCTCTTAAACATTGCAACTGTACCCACATCCATCGTTTCCTCTGCAAGTTCATTTTACACACACCACTTTATGTATTTTTTAAAATTGCCCCTCATGTCCCTTTTTAAATCTTTCTCCTATCCCTCTCCTTAGATGTCTGCTCAGCTATCTGAGACAACTATGTAGTTGTTTGCAAGCAGAAAGTATTTGATGCGTGGACTGGTAATGACAGTCAGCTATTTGTTGCCAGTTGGATCTCCATCTGTACTCAACCCTTTAACTCCAGTTTGTTTCAAACGCATTTTAACCTGGTGCTTGAATAAGCAGCTGTTTAATGGCGTTTTTAATAGGGAGGGGTTAGTTCAGTTGGCTGGAGAGCTGGTTTGTCATAGTAATACCAACAGCTTGGGTTCAATTCCCTCACTGGCTGAGGTTATCTTGGAGGGCTTTTCCTTCTCAATCTCTCCTTCCTGAGGCATGGTGACCCACAGTTTTTAGACTACTGTCAGTCTTCGCTCATTAAAGAGCAGCTTTGTGATCTGGTTGAATCTAACTTCACCTTACTATGTGTGACTGGTTACCTGATTTGTAGGGCCAGTCTAAGTTTGTCTCCTTAAGTTTGAGTCTCTTGATTGCAAGGGCTGATATCTTGCATGCTTGATTGAGCCCAGGATTTGAATTAAATGTTTGTTTGAAAACCAGCATAGTCTGTGTCCTCCGTTATAGGATGGCACTATCTAGATTCCTATTTTGCCAGACTTAACTTGTTTGTGACTACTCTTTGGATCTGTCTATTAACTTCGAGGAGCTAAGCCAGGATAAACATTTAAACTGAGACTGGGGTTTGGTGGCATGTGCTATTTCTTTTTGACTTTGTTTTTATCTCTCCTTTCCTCACAGGTTATTTCACATACCTGTCTTTTTTAAGGTCCACCTCACTGTAGTTCATGATGGCTGAGAAGTTTACAATTGAGAGCCCAGATGTGACCTACACTAAGGATTGTATTGAGGCAATATATTCCTACCAGACTACACAGGTCTATGAAGAGAATGGATCGCTTAAGGTAAGGTGTCTGCTGTCTAATTTCTGTTGAATTTAGTGTCAGAAAGGTAAGCAGCATGCAGTGTGCGTGTGTTTACAGGTTACTGTAATCAGTCAGTTTATTCTGATGCTGAGCGCCAGTAGTGTCAAGAGCTATTAAGTGCCAGTTCTATCTCAGTGAGAATAGATGCAGTAACAACTTATGAACAAAGTGGGTCTTTGTGGAACTTGAATAAAATGTGATTAAATAATGAAATCTCCAGTTAAGGTGCAATTATTTCTTTCCATCTAATAAAATTGGACCACTTGGTGTCTTGTGTGTGTATATATTGCCTGTTGTGTTTTTTCTTGTTCTTCCATTCCACACTCATCCAAATGAAAATGTGCCCAGCCTCGGAGTTTTGGGCAACATCTTTTGATACAATCTCTGCTTTTTCCATCTTTTTTATGTAAATCTGAAATCTGCCCAATAGCCTCTCTTGTCCTTTCCTTACCTACAAATTATGCTGTGCAGGATGTTGCTGGTGGTCTTGCTATGGGATTAAGCAGCAGGAATTAAATGAGGCATTTTATGTATTTTTCCTAACAAAGAAAGAAACCAGGGGTTCCCAGCTTCAGTTTCTTTTTGTACCTGGTTGATCTGGTAATCAGCGCACTGAATTGGTATTTGCTGACTTGGGTTAAAGGAAAGTGAAATTAGTAATGTTTCCCATTCCTGACTATGTCCAGCGAACTTCTGATTGGATGCTGGCTGAAAGTGGAATGAAGCTCTGATGCTTAAAGTTGAATATTCCAACTGCTTATGTATATAGTTTGAGCACTTCAACATCCTCACGTAGGTGAGGTATTGTGCCCCATTTGAAATTGGACAAAACTTACAATTTAAAGCCTTATACATTTGGGGGAATTTATTGAATTAATACTTTTAAGCTGTTTTATTTTGTTGTTTGCTATATAGGAAAAGAGGGCTGAGAAAGACCCAGCTGTTAGATGAGGTGCAAGGGCTATATAGTAAAACATTACTACATTGATGTCAGACTAGTTTGTTTGTTTTTGTTTATATATATAGCACCTTTTTAAACTAAAACCAGACCAAGAATACATCATGATGGATGTGATGTGGATATTATCTGTTTATCTCTTGATATCACTGACAATGCTGATATTAATTTGAGGATCAGATACACTTTTCTTTTTCAGTGTGATCCTGGTGATCTCAAGTGGAAGAATTGTCTGGAAATCTTCTGTTACTGTGGGTAGAGATTTGAATTTGCAGCATGCTGTTTTGGAGCCGAATCATAAAATTCCACAGCATAGGAGGCAGCGATTCGACACATCGTACCTTTGCCTGCTTTTTGAAAGGACCATCCAAATGGTGCCCCCTTCCTTTATGCCACTCCTGTTCTTTCCTCCTTGTCCTGCAGTGCTCTCCCTTCTAGACTATTTACAGAAATGGTTTATGGCTACACTTTGTAAGATTCCTGATCTACTCGTCATAGATTTTAAATAAACCCCGATTGTGAATATGGGTGGGAAGATGTAGAAAAATTGCTTTCCCTTATCTGGGAAAAGTATGGCATTGTGGGTAAGAAAAGTAGTGCAGGCTGTTTAAAATTCAAACCTACTACCTAATATCTCAGATTTTGAGTTATCTGTAAACAGATCTACATATCTCCACTGGCTTCAAATTACACAGTCCTCTTTGAAGAGGAATATTTGACCGTACAATTGTCCATTACCCTTTTTACCTATGGTATGAGCCAAGCTTTCCAACCCACGTGACTGTCCACTGAAATGTTAGTATTACAGATAAATCTGATTTGAGTCACTGTGGCAACATGCCACATGCGAGGTGTGGTGTGAACCTATGGATAGCAATGTCAGGGACTCCAACTTTCTTTCCATCTTCTAGCCAACTGAGGATCTCTCCTGTTCTTACTATCTACCATTTGTGTACATAACAAAGGCCTGATGGTTGATCAGCTTGTTCAGCAGCTTTATGAAAATACCTTCCTTGGTTATCAGACCATGGGTGGTTAGATTGTAACCTGAAGCTTCTGACTTGGACAGGGATGCTCCTCGCTGTTTTACAAGCCCTCCAGTCTGTTGGAATTGTTCGTACTTGGCAATAATGGAGAGTAGAGTTTATTTGCAACTTTTTAACTACACCAAATAAACAATATAATGCTTAATATGTGATAGTTTGAACTAGCCTGCAAATAGCTGATTGCAATTTGAATTTTTTAAAACAATTTTCATGTTTCCAGTCCAGAGTCCTTCCATTGGTATGTATAACTATGCACTGGCAAAACTGGGAAATAAATGTCCAAACACTGCTATTCACATCAGGTCAACCTTAAAGAATACTTAAGATCAAAACAGTTCCCGGTAACCAGTCATCCACGTAGTACCGTCTTGATGTCTTTTTTTTTGTTTTATAGCTTTAATATGTCCATAGTCTGTTTGAAGTGTAACCCTAAGTGTGTTACTGGACATTTGCAGACTGGATTTATTTTGATCCTTCAGATAAGAGGAAATGGAGTACGTAATTACTTTTCTCGGACGTGGCGGGATTGTTTCCTCCCAAAACAAAGCCAATCTCACCTTTTCTGCTTTTCTATGTTGTCTTCCCCATGCGGATGCCTTGGATCATTTGTTTACTTAAATTTGCATGTATTCTCTTATTTGAAGGTGCAAAGATGATTTTTTTTGCAGTACTTAGAGCTACTAAGTTCTGCTTACTCTGTAAGCATTTCATTAAACACAATCTATTCTTGTTGAATTTTTAAAAATATTTTGGAACCATCCCAAATAGGAAATGGTCAGCAGTGAAAAGCCACTTGGAGCAGCTTGGCTGTTTTTACGCCAGTGTTTTCTTTTCAAAAATGATTCTGCAAACCCATTGATGGTTCAGTGTTCTGATTTCCTGTTGCTTATGCCTGGTTTTAACTTATTAAGCACCTGTTGTGGTTAATGCTGCTTGTGACATTTCTAGGTAAAATAAAGCAATTCGATCCCGAACGTTAAGGTGACAGGATCATAAACCCGTGTCTGACTATGTTATGATAGCAATGGGTGAGATTTTTTCTGCAATATTTCTAGTTTTTAAGCATTATTAGGGAGGCCTTCAATGGAAGTGGTCTTTCAGATGAATATACATTTTTTTTGGAGCAGTATTATTCAATTGCATTCACCTTCTCTATTCAAAGTGTGCAGTGTGGGTGATGCTAGAGGGACATGGGCAGGGGCTTAATTTATAAAGTTGAACTTTGTTCTTTGTGCATGTGTATCAAGTTAGCTGGGATTGTTATGGATGGTTCTGCCACAACCCCACCCAACCCCAAAAGCCCCAAGGGTGTGCAATGGTTATGATTATTCGCTCCCACAATGTGGGTGAGAGTAATGGAATTTTTTTGTCCCATCAACATGCCTTTGGTGTAATGTTGTTTGGATTTCCCTTCCTCTTCACGTTTTTGTTAACAATGCCCATGGGTTTGTTGTACCCTCAATGGTATTGGCAATATTTTTCAGCCAAAGTTGCATTTGCATTCTTGCTCAACTGAGCAAATAGTGGAAGGAGCTTGCACATAGTTGTTGTATCAACTTTGTTGAACCTTCCTTTGAGTTAAACTGTCCCCAGGAGGAGCAAAAGCTAACTGAATTTCAACCCAAGGTCAGTTAGCAAACTGCTTCTTCCCCTGGTGATGCCTTAAGGTAAATGATGGTTCAAGATTTGTTTTATTTTTTGATTTCTGTTTTTGTTGGGCTGTAACTAGGTGAAACCACACTCTACGAGATTTATCTTCCGCACAGAGACAAAGGTACCGAAACTTGGCGTAATGCTGGTCGGATGGGGTGGTAACAATGGAACAACTGTTACTGCAGCAGTTCTGGCCAACAAATTGGGATTTTCTTGGATGACCAAAACAGGAGAGAAGGTTGGTTGCTGCTTATACCACTAAATCTTTTCTGCTTATTTCTCCAAGAAAGTAGGTATACTTTGGGATAATGGACAAAATTTTATAGATTGATATGTTTTTTAATTGTGTAGAACTCCTGAGATATAGAACAGCACAGGAACAGGCACTCCAGCCTACAATGTCTGAACTGACCATATCATTCTAAACTAATTCCATCTGCCCTATATGTTTTTGCCTATCTAAATACGTCTTAAATGTTGCTATTGTATCTACTTGTATCATTTCCCTTGGCAGTGTGTTCTAGGCATCTACCACTGTGTGTGTGTGTGTGTAAAGAAATTTGTCTCGCATATCTCCTTTTGAACTTGCCCCTTTTCACTTTTTATGCCTGTGCCCCTAGTATTTGACACTTTCACTCTGGGAAAATGCTCTGACAATTCACCCAAACCAATCCCCTCAGAATTTTAAACAAAATTGGAACTTGCTGGAAAGTCTTAGCAGGTGTGGGGCGAAATCAACAGTTAATGTTTTTGGTCCAGTGGCTGTTCTTCAGAACTGAACCCAAAACATTAACTCTGAATTCATTCCACAGATGTTGGGTTGGTATGGTGGCTCAGTTAGCACTGCTGCCTCACAGCTGCAGGGATCCGGGTTTGATTCCTTTCGTTTTTATTCTCTAATTTTATATATTTCTATCAGATTATTTTCCATCTGCCTCTGGCGCTCTAGTGAAAACCATCCAGGTTTGTCCAACCTCTACTTGTAGCTAATACACTCCATTCCAGTCAATAGTTTTGCACGCTCTTCAAATCCTCCGCATCCTTCCTATAGCTAAGCAACCAGAACTGTGCACAGCATTCCAAATGTGGCATAACTAAAGTTTTATGAAGTGGCAACATGACTTGATAACATTTTTATATTCAGTGCTCCAACCTATGAAAGCAAGCATGCCGTACGCTGCATTTATCATTACCTTTTGTATTGCTGCTTTCAGGGTGCTATGGACTTGCACCCAAGATCTCTCTGTAGATCAGTGTTTCTCAAGGTCTTACCATTTACTGTATATTTTTCTCTTGCATTTGACCTTCTAAAATGCATCACCTCACTTGTCCCGATTAAATTTCATCTACCATTTCTCTGCTCACATTTCCAACTGATTTATATCCTGCTGTATCCTTTGACAACCTCCCTCATTATCCACACTCCTCCAATTTTGTGGTATCTGTGAACTTGCTAGTCAGACTACCCACATTTTTTTATCCAAATCATTTATGTATGTTACAAGAAGTCCCAGCACTGACCCTTGTGGGACACCAGTGGCCTTGGACCTCTAGTCAGAAGACTACCCCTCCACAACTATCATATCCAGCATGCCAACTCACCATGGATCCCAAAATACAGTGGCTGCTGGCAAACAAGTATTGGAAAAACTCAGGCCTGGTAGCATCTGTGGAGACAAAGCAGAGTTAATGTTTAGTGTGCAGTGACCCTTCAGAATTTTTTCCAGCATTTCTGAATTCCAATGATTTTGCACCATGGATTCCAAGTGATTTAATCTTCTGGACCAGTCTACCACGAGCAACCTTGTTCCATGCTTTACTCAAGTCCATGTAGACAACATCCACTGCCCAACCCTCATCAGTAGTCTTTATCACTTTGTCGTCTTAATTCCGTTGGCCTTGACCATTTCATGGTCTCTTTTTAGCTCTCCTAATTCCTTGTTTAAGTTCTTTCCTACTTCTATGTTTCTCAAGGGATTCCTATTTCTTCTATCTCTTGTCATCCAGGGGTCCCAAATATTGCCATCCTTATCTTTTATCCTCACAAGAACATGCTGTCGTAATCATTCTGATCAGCTGGCCCTTGAAAGCCCCCCATGGAATATAGGCACTAAACTCTACACATACTTAAGGCAGAGAAACACCGTTTTTGATTTCCAAGGGAATTGTGGGCAGGTAAATTAGGTTAAAGTCAAAAAATTGAATGGCAGAGCGAGGTCAAGGGTTATACAGCGTTCATCTGCATTATTTCTTGTGCTTGCCCACCTTGTGCAATATTCTGCCAATGCTCCAGAGGGCCACTTGGATGATTTACTGTTGAGCTTGTGGATTCAATGGGCTGATCGGCTTACTCTTGTTTCTTGTATTGAATTGAAGATCATGTGACTAACAATACATAGTAGCATAATGTATAAAATTCAGTAGCATCTCAATGTGCTTGATGTAATTTTTGTTTCTATTCTGTTTTGTCTTCATACCTGCCCTCTCAATATGTAGGTTGCTAATTACTATGGATCCTTGTTTCAAGCCTCCACTGTGTGCCTCGGGACAGGTCCTGCTGGTGATGTTTATGTGCCCTTCAAGGATCTACTGCCCACAGTCAGTCCAAATGATATTGTGTTTGATGGTACGTATCATGCTTGCTGTAAAACTACATTATCAGCATCGCTGGAGCTGCTGGGAGTTTTGGAAGGCCGGGGGGGGGGGCGGATGGGGTGAGAGGAGAAATTTTGTCAGATATGGAAGTTTTAAAATAAAGTAGAATAGGGCTCCCTGAAGTGGGTGTCAGGGACCTCAAGTGAATCTGAGCTCTGAGGTAGCTGTGACCACATGGAAGTATGACCAAGTTACAGTAACTAAGTTCTGACACCGGTTCAGTGGACTTGAACTCTTAACTGTTTTTCCCTTTACACAGATGCAGCCAGACCTGCTGTATTTCTGTAAACCGTTTTTGTTTCCAATTTTCCAGCATTCATAATTCCAGTTCTTTGAACAACTGTGCTTCTGTTTGAGCCAGCTCACATTCCTGTGCTCTCTTGCACTCACTCACACATGGGCATGTGTATGTTTGCCTGGGATCATAGTGGAGGGAAATGGTCTGCGGAACAATGAACCAGAACAAAAATGTTCCTACTGTCTTCTCCAACCAGAAGTCTCTTATACTGATCTGGATGCTGCCGTATGGGTGTATCGCTATCTAACAGACATATTTAGCTCACTGCAAATATTTGTACTATATTGATGTGCTATGCATTAGAAATCCATATCACTTTTTTTGCCAAATGCTATATGCCTGTCTAAATCTGGTCTTTGGGCTGAACAAATATTTTTACATTTGGGTTGAGAATTATTCAGCATTGAGTAAATACTTTTAGTGGTCCTCTGTCCAGAAGTCTCACCTACATAGGGACATAGACTATCACAAGATCATGTTTAAGTGGACTGATGCAAAATGGTTAAAATTCGTACAGGACATTCTTGTGCAAGCCTGGCAAGCACTTGTATTCCTATCAGCATCACCAGACAGTATATTGTCTAAATACTCACATTGTGTGCAAATTGACTGTTGAATTTGACTCTGACAACATTTTCAGAAGCAATTCCTAGGTTCTAGTGCTGAGAATGTGAAAACCGCTCCATATCTGCAACCTTTACTTTTTTTTGTCCTTGACTAATTTTGGAATTAAATTGAGATTTGTTTTTCAAGGCTGGGATATCTCCTCCATGAATCTCTCTGACGCAATGGTGCGAGCTCAGGTCCTAGATTGGTCACTTCAGGAACAGCTAAAGCCTTATATGAAGAAGTTCCATCCTCGGCCTTCTGTTTACATTCCAGAATTCATTGCAGCTAATCAGGAGGACCGAGCGGATAATGTAATTAAAGGTTCCAAAAAGGAACAGGTACAGTTTTATAATTGAGTCAAAAGATTTAAATCGTTTGAGTGTTTCTATTCTGGGCACTTAGGTGCTTCCTAACAGAAGAGGTGATGCAGGCTATTGTGGGTGGGTGTGTGTAGGTGTGAAAACTTTTTGATTTGTGTGTTGTTCTGCAGTCAACCTGACTTCAGAGTAAGTATACTTGAATAGTTATTCTCTTGATCGACACCCTAGGAGCAGACCACTTTTTTCTTGAGGGATGGGCTTTTTAAGAACAATTTTTGTTAACAAAAATTTTGGTAATATAAATGTTGTTTGAATAGTTTTGTTTCTCTTTGTAGGTTGAGCAAATTAGGAAGGACATCCGGGACTTCAAAGCAAAGAGTGGAGTTGATAAAGTGATTGTATTGTGGACGGCAAATACTGAGCGTTTTTGTGATGTCATACCTGGTATAAATGACACAGCAGAAAATATCTTGAAAACGATTGAGGTAATGTGCCATATCCTTGAAACAATTTGTCAAATATATGCTCTCCCAACAAATGATATCCTCCAAATTTTGACCATCTTGCCACCTTGCTGGTAATGTACTGTGAAAGACTAATTTGTAACGGATCATTTAGTTTAACTTTCTTGTCCTATCCTATTTCAGTTTGGTAGGGAGATATCACCTTCATCGATGTTTGCTGTGGCTAGCATTATGGAAGGTTGTGCCTACATCAATGGATCTCCACAGAACACTTTTGTGCCAGGCGTAGTTGACCTTGCTATTAAACATAAAGTGTTTATTGGTGGTGATGACTTCAAATCTGGTCAGACGAAGATGAAATCTGTGCTAGTAGATTTCCTAGTCAGCGCTGGTCTGAAGGTGAGAAATTTAAGTTTGTCGCATCTATGGAATCATTTTGTACTCATTCTGAATGTATTAGATCTGATCTCTGGTTTGAATTGACTGGTCTTGAGTATGCAGAACTTTGTACTCTTGGAATTAAACTATTGTCTTTGCCCAGCCTGGAGAGATTGGTAAATGTGTTTAGTGAAAGTAGGGTATGACATGGTCTGCCCATTATTGTGACAATACATTGTGAAAGCAGGCAATTAATCTAATGTTGGTGCCTAGTGATAACTTGTAAAATTCTGGAATCTTAGCTGCTGAAAATAAATTCTCAGCCATGATTACTGAAGAACATTAAAACTAAATCTTGCATCTTAGTATCATTAAAACTGTATTTTGTAGTTTGTCATTACAGCAGCATTAATGGTTCAGGATTTTCTGATTTATAGTTCTGGGTTGAAGTAGAATTATTTTAAGACCATTGGGAGTTTGAAGTTTCATTTAATGGTCCAATTATTTTATCTGCACAAAGGCCCTTTTTTATGTAGTGCCTAATATGTAGTTTCTGAAATAACTATGACAGATTGCTTGATATAGTATGTTGCTTGCAGGCAGTTTCTTGACTTATTTGCTAGCTAGTTTATGCTGTGCCAATTGCAACAATTGATTTGTTGAGGAAAATGTCCCAAGAAAGAATTTCATGTTTTTGAGGAGTTGAGATTTAAAGGCTGACTGGTTAACTTGAAAGGACTAAGTAATAGTGTTCTATATTTTTCTTCCCTCCTTGCAGACAGTCTCAATTGTCAGTTATAATCATCTGGGCAACAACGATGGGAAGAATCTGTCCGCACCAGAGCAGTTCCGATCAAAGGAGATCTCAAAGAGTAGTGTAGTGGATGACATGGTTCACTCAAATCCCATTTTATACAAACCATCTGAGAAACCAGATCATTGTGTAAGTACTTGGGAGAGGGGGCTCCCCTTGCAAATTTATACCAAGTCAGACCTGAATAATGTGTACATATTGGTGGATTTATACAGCTGGGTTGAAAAGTTTGCAAACCTCGTATAATCTTTTTATATCCTAATTCATATTTCAGAAGTTTTAAAATCCTAATTCACGTTTCTCTTTGGTATTTTGTGTATTGTCCCAATTGTTTTGTAATGTCTATTGTGATCTTGTTTGTGTTCTGCAAACATGGCTATTATATCGTAGTTGGGCTTTTCACAGTCCAGGATCATGCTGATATTTGTAATTAGATCTGCACTTGATTTAGGGAAGAAATGACAACATTTCAAACAATCTTCAGTGAAGCTGCTTGAGGACTGTTTCAGATCTATTGATGCTCAGCTTAGATGAAACTCCTTGTGTATATTTTTATCTAGCTGTAAGCTAATCAGAAATTCATTTGAGAGGCATGAAACTCAGTGAGAGGTCCTAAATGTAGACTCATTTGGTATGATGGAGAATTTACAAATGCTTCAAATCATACATTGAATACAAAGCATAACTTTTGTGGGGAATAGCTTTGAAGGTAATAGTCACCAAAATATGCAACAGAGAACTCTGGAAAACTGTGGAATTCTGCCTTGGGATGTTGGAAGCAAAATTGATACACTTGAGAAGATTAATGTTTTTGAGGATTACAGTAGAGTTGGTTGTGGTGCAGCATCAATACCAGCATCCTGATCAGGGTTATATCGCCTAATTTTTGTGCTGGCTATCCTATTTTCACTAGATTAGCATAGTAAGCAGCTCGAAGAGTTTAAGTGTGCTCAGGTGAGTTAAATGTCTCTTCTACTGATCAACTTTGATTTTTGCTTGCTTTAGGTTGTAATTAAGTATGTTCCATATGTTGGAGATAGTAAGCGTGCGATGGATGAGTATACATCAGAAATTATGATGGGTGGCACTAATACCATTGTCCTCCATAACACTTGTGAGGTATGTGCCAAATTTCAATTCCCTATTGGTAAATATTAAGGTATTTTAGGAGTGAGTTTGGAGTAGGATTGCATGAACATTAAGGAGATGGGCAAGAGTGAATGAGAAGTATTTGTAATATTTTTCATAATGCTGAGTTTCATTTGTTGCTTGATCTTTCTTTTTTAAACTTTATGTAATATTTCCACAATGGCAGCATTATACTTTATTTGAGCAGCAAAATGCCCAGAATAAAAAACGTGAGACAAAGACCAAGGAACAGAGCATCAAATTGAATCACAGGAGGTCAGATGGCCCACTTCCAATTTGCTATTCAGCTGTTGCAGTATATGCTAATCTTACATTCTTGCTCACTATTCTTTTTACTGTTGGGAGTGAGAGGAGTAGAGAAGTAGCTTGCGTCATTACTGAGAAGAAAATACTGTTAGTTTAGCATTTTAGATTACTTTCAAAACACCCCCCCCCCCCGTAGCCTGTTTTAAAGTTTGTTTTTCTAACATTGTCGACTGTTTTCGTCCCCTGAAACTCGTGCTACACTAATTTGATCAGTATTTTAATTAATACACTCATTGCATTTTATATGCAATCCAGGCCTTTAAGGCATTTTCAGTGCCAGTCTAATATCTGTGTTTTTGCTCATCTGAATATTTAATATTCAAATTAGGCTGTCTGCTGACACCCACAGCTGTGCATGCATGCTAATCTGGAAACACTCCTGCACACATGACTTCATCTGGGATCCATTTTTTGGGCAGGGTTGTGGGAAGAGGAAAAAGGAGGAAAGTGAAGACCTGTTTCCCTGTCTCTATCCAAATCCCTGTGCGTGTGAGAATTTGTGGCACATAATGCACATGCACTGATGTGAGTAAAGGCAGCCATTAAATTATGGGCCCCCTCTGCTTTTTTCCCCAATTTGTCTTGCATTAATTATATATTGTTTTAATCCAGAAAAGTGTTTTTGTTTTCTACACATAGACTGTCCTCTTCCTGTGACTACAATACATTTTTTTGTTTAATAGATGCATATTACTAATTAATATGATATCCATTGTACCTTCTGGGTTATTGTTATATTTTAGTCTTTCCCTTCAAACATTTCAGGTGAAGTGGAGTTTCCTTTGTCACTGTTTTTGAATTCACTAATTTCTGTTATTCTCTGAAGCCTAGTCTACAAGGTCATTATTAATCTTCCTTTTAATTGAGTTTTCAGTGCCATTTTAGTTAGGATAGATATCAAGGGTTGAATGGCCTACTCCTGCACCTATTTTCTATATTTCTCCAAACACCTGCAGTATTCAGGAATGTGGAATGTGTTCAATGATACTTCTAATTGCCTAATTCCAGTTCTGACTTGACTTTGTGTCTGAAGTAAAAGACTCCTCTTTCTGGTCCTGTTTTCTGCTTTTCCTTTAGTTGTGGAAAATTTGCTAATACAGACCCTATACATGACTTGAGTTAGATGTGAATGATTCTAGGACATACATATTATAAGACCATAAGACATAGGAGTGGAAGTAAGGCCATTCGGCCCATCAAGTCCACTCCGCCATTCAATCATGGCTGATGCGCATTTCAGCTCCACTTACCCGCATTCTCCCCGTAGCCCTTAATTCCTCTAGACAACAAGAATCTATCAATCTCAGCCTTGAAGACATTTAGCGTCCCGGCTTCCACTGCACTCTGTGGCAATGAATTCCACAGGCCCACCACTCTCTGGCTGAAGAAATGTCTCCGCATTTCTGTTCTGAAATGACCCCCTCTAATTCTAAGGCTGTGTCCACGGGTCCTAGTCTCGTCTAACGGAAACAATTTCCTAGCATCCACCTTTTCCAAGCCATGTATTATTTTGTACGTATTGGACAGATTATACATATAATTCTGGCAATGGGTGACTGGACTCAGAAGGTTAATTCTGTTTCTCCCTCAACAGATGCTGCTAAACCTGTTGAGTTTCTCCAGCAGACTTTATTTGTTTCAAATTTCAATTTCGCATTTTATACAGATCCATGATTTATAGTATTTTTATCTTAGTGGGTTTTTTTTTGTTTTTTCTTCTGATTTGAATGTCTACTAAAGAAATCAAACATTCATTCTTTTAGGATTCCTTGCTGGCTAGTCCACTTATTCTAGACCTTGTGGTCCTGACTGAGCTGTGCCAAAGGATAACATTCAAAACAGAATTGGATCTAGAATTCCAAACATTCCACAGTGTTCTCTCCATCCTCAGCTACCTCTGCAAAGCTCCATTGGTTCCAGATGGAAGTCCTATCGTTAACTCTCTTTTCAGACAAAGGGCTTGCATTGAAAACATTCTGAGGTATGCACTGTACTACTCCAGTAAAGCTTAGAAGGACAGTAATTGACAGGATTGAAAAAATTGAGTGGTGAATTTAGGCTGCAAAGGTCATCTGTTGCTTGCATTTTCTTCGAGGTAAACAAAGCAAGCATTTCAATTAATTAATGGCTGTATCAAATGATTGATGCTTTGCTCAGTGTTGGGTCTGAACATATAGAGGTCAGTGTCTCTATGTACATTGTGTTAAATCTGTAGGTGACTCTGCAGGGGAGTCATCTAAATTGACTCGTCACCAATAACTGGTTTTGTTTTTGTTTTGTTTTAGGGCTTGTTTGGCCCTTCCTCCTCAGAACCATATGTTACTGGAACACAAGATGCAAAGCAGCTTTATGACTACCAGGATGACTGACCATTATGTAGCTCAACCTATACCTCACATAAATGAGAAACTCCAGAATATCCTCAAAAACAATCATATTTTAAATGGTCACACCAATGGATATGTTAACTAAATTTTCAAAGTTATTACTCAGTGCAGATATTGGTGTAGCAATATAGTTGAAACTGTCACGGTTATTCTTTTGAATTTTGATCTCTAAGCTATTCTGAATATGAATATTCTTGTTTAATCTATCAAACACTATTGAAAGTTTGTTGCACTGCCCTTGTTTGTTACCTATAGCATTGATGCTAGCTATCAACTGTTGCAAAGCTAGATATCAAACGGTCCAGAATGGTTTAAGTACCTTTTTTTGTTTTTGAAGTATTGATAACTTTGTTAGTAGAAAGTGGGAAGCCTACTGCCTAAATCATTTGAGTTATAAGCAGATGCTGTAAGTTGAAAATAAAACTTTTTTGATCTTGGTGTCCATTTTGCTTTTGTTTTGCTGTTTTTTGTTGTGCAGAGTTGCAATTGTAAATGGATGTTCTGAGAACAAGTACTTGACAGTTTCTCCACAGTCCCTCATATAAGAACTATATGAATATAGTTCTATATGAATATAAGGAATATAAGAACTAGGAGTAGGCCCTCTGGCCCTTCAAGCCTGCTCTGCTATTCAATAAGATCATGGCAGATCTTTTCATGGACTTAGCTCCACTTACCTACCATCTCACTTATTATCCTTTTAATTCCTTTATTGAACAAAAAAAACTATCTTAGCTTTAAAAATTTTTAAAGTAGCATCAACTACTTCACTGGGCAGAGAATTTCATAGATTTACAATCATTTGGGTGAAGTTTGTTTCTTCTCAATTCAGTCCTAAACCCACGAGACTGAACAAGACACATTTTGATTTCTTTACATGCAGCCTAATCTCCTCCTCCTCACCCGTTTTTTGAAAAAAAAATAGTATTTGCATTTTTTTTAGAAAATGCAAGTTCTGAGCTTTTCATTGTGCTTTCCAAAGCATTGTACATTAATTTGAATGCTGTTGCCATTGGTGGAGAAAAGTTAGGGTAAACAATTTTTGCAACATTTTTTCATATCCTCCCTTGTCATTCCACCAGTAGCAACTGGGTCCCAAACTTCAATATCTTTTTCATGTGGTTCAGAATTATTTTACCTTGTCTTTCAAACTTTCCTTTTTTAATGGTGGTCTATACCTATGTCTTCTGGGTTAGAAGCATACAACATAGCAACACACCCTTTAGTCCAACTTGACCATGCCAAATAAGGTTTCCCAATTAAGTGATGGTTACCATATTTTAAAAATATGATCTGCATGTTATCTGGCATTTTATTTATAGTCAAAGGTCACACATTTGTAATTACTTCACCAGCTATGGATTGTTTGACTGGAGTGCATGCTCCCCAAGGTAAAAGGTTGCCTTCTGCGTCACCTCAGTGGTGTACCCTTTTACTGTTACAAGGTGACCTTTTTTTTAAAAAAGATTCTGATGGCCTGAGCTGCATGGGCAGTTAATATTCATCAGCAATTGTAGGAATAGAGTTCAGAATCACTGATTTAGGGAGCATTATTACATACTGGTTCATTTTAGTGACTTAAGAGAATGGGGAAACACTGAGGCAAAAGTGAAGACTGCAGATGCCGGAAACCAGATTTTAGATCAGAGTGGTGCTGGAAAAGCACAGCAGGTCAGGCACCATGCAAGGAGCAGAAAAATCAGCATTTTCCTTCTCCTCTGATGCTGCCTGACGTGCTGTGCTTTTCCAGCACCACTCAGATCTAAAATCTGGTGTAACACTGAGCTGGGTCCAGATATCTATATTCAAGGTTCTGGTATGTGATTTGAAACCTCTACTTCCTCTAGTGTGAATGCTACGACTGTTGAGAGAATCTTCCTGATGCAAGGAACCACATCAGTTTTCCTGATGTGGCGCATTTTTAATGCAGAAGTGGAACAAGTATCTTTGAAAAACCTTTTTTTATATATAAGCATCCAGTAATCTGTTAATTGTGTTCTGATAACATTTAGTTTACTGTTGTGAAACTAGTCAAATCTCATCCCCTCTTAATTGCATCTGCCCATGGGCACTTTTAAATGTCTAACCCTCCATAACTTGTTCTGGGATTTGATTTATTATTGCATTTATTGAAATAGTATTGCTAAATAATACTTTTCACTAAGCAAATCATACCTTTCATTAGTACATCTGGGTAACAACAGAATGCCGAATAGTGGTGCAGCTACAGAGAAGGTGCAGAAGATGATCAGCTGTAGCACATGAAAATTTTGTTCTTTTAGTCTGATAAGAACAGTGTTTTTCCTGCTGTTAAATCTGGTACATGTTTTCAAACTTTTTTATCTTCTACCTGATAGATTAAGTGGAAGAGTATAACCTGGGTGGGAGCAGTCTTTGATTATTTTGGCGGCTTTTGTGAGATGGTGGGAAGTGTAAATGGAGTTAATGGAACGAAAGCTGGTTTTTGTGATGGACTGGGCTGTATTCACGCCTGTGTTTTCTTGCACCTCCACCTCAGCACCATTGATACAGATAGGGATGTGTCGTCCACTCTGCTTCCTAAAGTCCAATACCAGCTCCTTCATTTTGCTGACATTGAGGGAGGAGATTTTTGTCTTTTCACTATGCCACTAAGCTGTCCATCTCCTTCCTGTATTCTGTCTTGACGTTGAGATTCAACCCATTGTGGTTGTATCAGCGGCAAATTTGAAAATGGAGTTAGGGCTGAACTTGGCCACACAATTGTGAGTGAATAAGGGGCTGAGTACACAGTCTTGTGCGCACCAGTGTAGAGGATTATAATGGAGGAGGTGTTGTCACCTATCTTTGTTGAACTATAGATTATGTCTAATTGCCATCTTAACCTGAAAGCATTACCTGAAAGCAGAATGAGATCTTCCCAGTCTTTGCACTTCTACTTACCTCTCCACTCTCTTCCTCTTTTACCTGCTCTATCATGTCACTCCTTGCCCTGATCCCTATATGTGTGTAAGTGAGTGAAAAATAGGACTGGATAGGCTATTCTGGACTGAGGTGGAATCAGGAGCATGGGATAACAAGTTTTGTGGGGTGTAGTGCATATAAGGATTTGGGAACAAGCAACTGAGTGGAAATGAATAGATGCTAGGAACTCACCTAGAGGAAGACTGTTGCAATTTTAATGAACTGTGTGACCTGTTTGCTTGTTGAAAGAAAGCTACGTTTTGAATAAGAAATCAGAATCCTTGATGTTTATTGATGCAGTTTAATATGCAACTGATCATCTAAAGCATCTTTACAATATATAAAGAACATACACAGGTGACAATATTGTATGCACAGTGACTGGCAAACCATGGTCTATGGGATTGGGATCAGCAAACTGCCTTGGGTAGGAGTCAACTTGTGTTTTAATACTGTCAGGATATAACAAAGTTTACTATTTAATTGTATATCAGGTGGTAGACTGTAGGAATTTGGGGGTGTACAGAGTTATACAGGAATTTAAAATATTTATATCTAATAAATCTCATCAGTATGTGTCTGAGGTCCTTCATGTCAAGTGGCAAATTTTGTAACTTTCATAGTCATGATACAAAAATTTTAGTGATCTTGTCTGTGGAGCACCTTACCTCCAACTTCTGACTATTTTGGGTACACAGGTATTGGCCTCCTCACCACAGTAACTCATCACACATTTCACATTGAATCTAGAAAGGGTTAGAAAGTTACGTGATCCTGTGGTATCGCAGTATGTCCTGCAGCTTGTTACCCCCTCCATCTAACACTCAATTAATGGATAGTGATTGATGGGGCAGGAGTTTGGGGGGGTCTGGTTGGAGTCCCTGGCTAGCCTAAAGTTTCCCCCTTTGTATCCAGCAATTACAGCTCTATGATCCCTTTGTGCTAGTTACACTCTGGGTCTTGCAGCACATTGAGAGTGTGTTCATACTGCAGCTCACTGTGAGGGTTAGTTTCTCAGTGCAATATTCCCTCAGCCTCATTACTTGTTAATGCACTATTGATATGTGACACTCCTGTCGCCTCTTACTAACCTAACCTGGACAGGCACCCTGACGGACAACACTAATGCCATTACAACATATGCTCTGGGTGTGGGGGAGCGTAAGGCAAATCTTCCAGGATTGAAATTTCAACAACTTCAGTATCAGAGTCTGAGGAATGGACAATCAAATGTGAAAAGAGCAACCAACTGCCTTGAGGGAAGCTTGAAGTTAGGACTTGAATTTCAGCACAGATTGGACATTGTTTTTTTCCCCCAGCTTTCCTGAAAAGAAAGATATGAAATGTGCTAAAGGGACTGTGAGTGTTTTGAGAGGAAATGTTAAAACTTAATTGTTTCAAGTGTGTGAGAACATACAAGAGTTTGCACTCAAGTCAGAGAGCCAGAGCATGCAAGAGAAGCTGTGTGGGAGACAGAGAACAAGGAACTTATTATCAGTAGTTCATCTGATCCATTTGGCTCAATGCTGCAATTTGGCTCAATAATAAATAGCGAAAAATCTGAAAAATAATTCAGAAGGGTAATGCAGCTTCATTCACAAGATTTGGATCAGGAGCAACTGTCATGTGTGGGGATTAAAGGAAGCATTAACCTCCATTAGATGCAACAGCAATGCATGAAAAATATCCGGAATAATCTGAAGGAAAACATTGCCTTCTCTGGGAGAATGGTCAGTTTTTAGAACTAGACATAGGAGACACTTGGACCATCCAAGCAGAAATACCTAGCAGTGCACCATCTCTCGGCACTTCATCTGACTCTTTCTTAAAATATCCCAAAAGTTTTCTCTTAATTCTGCATGGTTTGAAGTAAATTAACTTCTTTCTGCTTTGACCATGTGACTTTATCGGAAGAATCCCTGAATTAACAATTTGCCCACATTCCTGTACAATTCAATGAAGCCCCACAATTATCTCCTTCCAAGGTCAAAAGATTAGGTTTCACCTTGCAATGGGCTTGTGTTATCAAATGTTATTGGTTGTGTTGTGATGTGAAGCTGCTCTGTAGCACACAGTCCTGGCGTCTTTGATAAACTTTAAAGATCCCAAGGACACTCTGTCAGTGTCCTGCCCAACGTTATCAATTCGGCCGATACCAGCACATTACTTACTATCCCCTTGCTGTTGCAAGAGCCTGTTATACACCGGTAAACAGTCTGAATAAACTTTGCGATTTAATAGTTGGGCAAGTCAGTACTTGTGAGCTAAGCAAATACAGGGCCCAGCCACAAGCATCATTGAGCTGGAGAGAAAAAAAATCAGCTCATTAGCTGTCAGTACAATTCCAGCCCCCACGTCACCAATCCACCTTCTTTGAAAGGTCATCAAGTTCAGTATCACTGAGTTGCAGACAGGATGGTGTGGTTTGATCAAACATAGCAGCTGAAATATTCACACAGTGCGCTTGCTCAAATCTGCTCCAGATTGAGACCTCAATCTTGTTTCTTTGTTGTCTGAATGGACATTTGATACAAAAAAAAATCTTAAAATAAGAAAATGTCTTTGATCACGCTGCACTGCTCTTTCATTTTGTCACTCTCATCCTTTGGTCCCTTCCCCCATCCATCCCCCTAGATGGTAATCTCTTTAGTTCCTCCAGAAAACCATAGGCCTCCACAGGCAGCTTGTCCCAATGGAACTCTGTGGATTCATCACTGCATTGGAGTCTGGTCATTGTCCATTAATTATGATTTATTTTGAATGGGATTGGCCTCCCATGTGAATATAATCTTCTCACTTCCAGCTGGGTTGCACGAGGATCGGATGAGGGGGTTTTTGAGGATTTGGTCACACACTCATTGTCATACTGGGAGAGTACTGCAAAATGAAAGCACAGCATGTGAAAAGATCTTCACGGAGGAGCCATTCAGCCCACTGTATACGCATCAGCTCTTTGAAAGAGTTGACCCATTATTCCCTCTTCTCCATAGAATCCCTACAGTGTAGAAACAGTCCCTTAAGCCCAAAGCGTCGACACCGACCCTCTGAAGAGTAAAGCACCCGGATCCATTCCCTTACCCTATTATCCTATTTTTAACCCTAACTAATGCACCTAACCTACACATCCCTGAACACTCTGACAATTTAGCATGGCCAATTCACCTGCACATCTTTGGATTTTGGGAGGAAACTGGAGCATCCAGAGGAAACCCACACAGACAGTTGCCTGAGGCTGGAAACAAACCTGGGTCCCTGACATTGTGAGGAAGCAGTGCTAACCATTGAACTACTGTGCCACCCCATGGTCTTCTCTCTTATCATGTAGCCCTATGTTTTCTTTTCTCATGTTCAAATACCAAAAGACCAACCTCAAATGTTGATGCATCTAGAAGCTCATCAGTGAGATGTCTGACTGACTGGCAGTTTCATTCAGTAGTATTGACTACTGAGACTGGGAGAGTTTGTACTAACTGGAAGAAAACAGCTGAGACAGGAAGGTGTGAGAAAGCTGTAGCCAACTTACACTTTCATTTTGGAATGGGTTTAAAAAGTTTCCTGTCAGCTCGCCATCATCACGAGGTGTTCCCGGGGGATTACTCATCCCAGTCATGTTGTTTGGTGAATTCTAAAAGGACAAGGATGAGGAACATTGATCATTGATGTACTAACATCTGAGGAGTTGTGTTAATTGATTCATAACCTTCACTGTGTTCCCAATTAGTAATTCCCACGCCCCAGCCCCTAATCTTTCCATTAATTACCATCCCTCTAAATCTCCATAGTAAACTCCAACTGTACTTGGAAAAATGAAGAATTAATCCAGGATAATTCCAAACTAAGATCAGGAACTGATGCAGGAAACTGAAAACATGATAGCAAGCAGCCACCAGATGGAGACTGAATATTAGCTTGACACATGCTTTTAAACATACATCTGTGTAGAGTCATACAGAAGGGAAACATCCTTCAGTCCAAGCCGAACATAATCCCAAACTAAACCGGTCCCACCTGTCTGCTCCATATCCCTTCAAATCTTTCCTAATCATGTACTTTTCCAAAAATGTTGTAACTTTTAAATGTTAGATTTGATAACGTTCCCATGGTAGGCTCATTCATAAAGTCAGGAAGTTTGGGATACAGAGAGATTTGGCTATCTGGTTGGCTGACAGAAGGCAGGGAGTGGTTGTAGATGGAAAGTATTCTGCCTGGAGGTCAGTGTTGAGTGGGGTCCCGCACGCCTCTATTCTTTGGCCTCTGCTCTTTGTAGTTTTTATAAATGACATGGATGAGGAGATTGAGGGGTGGATTAGTAAATTTGCAGATGACACAAAGGTTGGAGGTGTCGTCGATAATATAGAGGGCTACTGCAGGCTGTAGCGCGACATAGACAGGATGCAGAGCTGGGCTGAGAAATGGCAGATGGAGTTCAACCTGGATTAATGCGAAGTGATGCATTTTGGAAGGTCTAACTCGAATGCTGAATATAGGATTAAAGACAGGATTCTTGGCAGTGTGGAGGAACAGAGGGATCTGGGTGTGCAAGTACATAGATCCCTCAAAGTTGCCACCCAAGTGGATAGGGTTGTTAAGAAAGCATATGGTGTTTTGGCTTTCATTAACAGGGGGATTGAATTTAAGAGCCACGAAGTTTTGCTACAGCTCTACAAGTCCCTGGTGAGACCACACTTGGAATATTGTGTCCAGTTCTGGTCGCCCGACTATAAGAAAGATACAGAGGCTTTGGAGAGGGTGCAAAGAAGGTTTACCAGGATGCTGCCTGGACTGGAGGGCTTGCCTTATGAAGAAAGGTTGAATAAGCTCGGACTTTTCTCTCTGGGGAGAAGGAGGAAGAGAGGAGACCTGATCGAGGTATAAAGATAATGAGTGGAATAGATAGAATCAATAGCCAGAGACTTTTCCCCAGGGCAGGATTGACTGGTACAAGGAGTCATAGCTTGAGGATATTAGGAGGGAGGTATAAAGGAGATTACATTACAGTGTGGAAACAGGCCCTTCGGCCCAACAAGTCCACACTAACCCGCAACCCACCCATACCCCTATATTTACCCCTTACCTAACACTACAGGCAATTTAGCATGGCCAGTTCACCTGACCTGCACATCTTGGGACTGTGGGAGGAAACCCACGCAGACACGGGGAGAATGTGCAAACTCCACACAGTCAGTCGCCTGATGCAGGAATTGAACCCAAGTCTCTGGCGCTGTGAGGCAGCAGTGCTAACCACTGTGCCACCGTGCCACCCATAAAATGTCAGAGGTAGATTCTTTATGCAGAGAGTTGTGAAAGCAATGGAATGTGTTGCTAGCTGTGGTGGGGACATTTAAGTGACTGCTGGACATGCACATGGATAGCAGTGAGTTTAGGGGTGCGTAGGTTAAGTTATTATATTTTACATTAGGATTAAACCTCAACACAATTTCGTGGGCCAAAGGACCTGTGCTGTACTTTTCTATGTTCTATGTTGTAACTGAACCTCGATCCACTGCATCCTCAGGAAGTTCATTCCATATGCGAACTTTTTGCTCTATGTAAAAAAATTGCTCCTCATGTTTCTTTTAAGTCTCTCTCCTCTCACCTTAAAACTTTGCCCCAAGTCTTGAAATCCACCATCCTAGGGAAAGGATATCTACTGTTAACCCTATCTATACTCGTCATGATTTTGTAAACCTCTATAAGGTCACTTCTCAATCTCACTGGTCAATTCACTGCTACTTGTGCTTATTGCAGACAGGCCAAGATTCAGACACAGATATGATTGGAACACTGTCTCTGACTGGTCTCTGCTTTAAACTGAGCTTCTAGGTGAGTCTGAAAAGTGCAACAGCCCAATTTCTTGGAGGTCCAAGTGTGGACCCAGGGGCTGTAACTTGCCTCAGACAGAGAGGAAAGCACATTTCTCAGGAGTTCCAAGATCATGTTCTCTACGCCGTGCTCAATATGCCAGTCGTGTCTCCACTTCAGGGACTGAAGCCCATAATCAAGGCTGAGGTTCTCAGTGTGGTGATGAGGGAGTGCTGCACTGTCTACAGAGTGGGTGGTGGATGCAGCACATTGGCCTGCTCAGATGAGTATAAAAGATCCTATGACTTATTGTTTTGAGGAAGAGCATGGGGAGTTTCCTGGGGATCTGAATATTGATCCTTCAACAAACATCACTAAACACAGCTCCTCTGATCAGTATCACTATCATTATTTCTGTTTATGGGATTTTGTGTAACATTTTTGCCAAACTTTCTACACAGCATTTATTGCCCATCCCTAGTTACCCCTTGACAAGGTGGGGGTGAGCTGCGTTATTGAACCGCTGCTGTCCATGTGCTGTAAGGTGACTCACAATCCCCTTAGGGAGGGAATTCCAAAATTTTGACCCAGTGACACTGAAGAAACGGTGATATGTTTTCACAAGTCAGGATGGTGAGTGGCTTGGATGCGAACTTGCCTGGGGAGGTCTTCCCATGTGTCTGCTGTCTTTGTCCCTCTAGATGGTTGAGGTTTGTCAGGAACATACTTCCAAGGGAGACTTGGTGAGTTTCTGCAGTGCATCTTGTAGATAGTACACACTGCTGCTATTGGACATCAGTGGTGGAGGGAATGGATGTTTGTGCATATGGTGCCAATCAAGTGGACTGCTTTGCCCGGGACGGTATCAAGCTTCTTGAGTGTTGTTGGAGTTGCGCCCATCCAGGCATGTGGGGAGTATTCCATCACATCCCTGACTTGTGCCTTGTAGATGGTGGACAGGCTTTGGGGAGTCAGGAGGTGAGTTACTTGATGCAGTACTCCGAACCTCTGACCTGCTCTTGTAACAACAGAATTTATATGGCTGGTCCAGTTAAGTTTCTGGTCAGTGGTACACCTTAGGATATTGATAGTGGAGAATTCAGCAATGATAATACCATTGAACATCAAAGAAGATTCACTCTTCTTTGAAATGGTCATTGCCTTGCATTTGTATTGCATGAATGTTACTGGTTCTTGTCAGCTCAAGCCTGGATATTGTCCAGATCTTGGATATGGACTGTTTCAGTATCTGAGGAGTTTTGAATGGTGATGAAGCAGTTGAAGATGCTTGGGCCTCAGATACTACCCTGAGAAACTGTTGCAGACATAACCTGCAGCTGAGGAGACTGACCTCCAACAACTAAAACCATCTTTCCTTGTGCCAGGTCTGACTCCAACCAATGGAGAACTTTCCCCTGGTTCCTAAGGGAATTGGTTAAGGCTCCATGACTCCATTATGTCGAGATCAAGCATCCCAAGAATGAATGAAACAAAATGTTGAGGTGAAGTGTGACAGAAGGATAGATGAGTTATGTTGAATGGACTATTGTAGTCTTGATAAAACAATAGGCCAGACAAATAAACAACTAGTGAGCTGCAGCAGCTTTGAACATACCTTAGATAACCCGTCCAAATCAGCAGTACCTGCAGAAGATGAAGAGACAATCAGACACCTACAGGCCGACTGCAGACTTGAAGAACTCTCACCGCAGAGGCTGTCAGACCTGCTGAATTTCTTCAGCATTCTCCGTGTTTGTTTCAGATTACTATGTGTTACTTCAGGTCGTGTTACTCTAGACGCAGAGGTTCATCACTTTCTGTTACAATGTTAAGATAAGAAATTAGAGCAGGAGCAGGTCAAGCCTGCTCTGCCATTGAATATGGATATGGCTGACTCTGGGTTGAATCTTCCCCATTTCCCTCGATTCCCTGAGAGACCAAAGATCCATCCACATCAGAATTAAACATATTCACTGATTACAGCACTCCCTTAACAGTGGGGTAAAGAATTTCAAGGACTCACCATCTGGTGGGTGAAGGAATTTGTCTCCCTCTCAGCTCCTTCTCCTGACACTGTCCTCCCAGGGAAACAATTTCTCAGTGTCTACCCTACTGAGATCCTTCTCAGTGTTTACATTTCCTGAGGTGGTGACGTTGTGGTAATGTCACGAGCAACTGGACAACCCCAGGCTCATGTCCTGGGCAGAAGGGTTCGAACCCTAACCCGGCAGCTGGTGCAGTTGGAATTCAATAACAATCTAATGATAACCATGTGACGACAGTCAATTGTTGCAAAAACACATCTAGTTCAATAATGTATTCTTACATCCCACTGTATTCTGTTTTTCTGTTCTTCTGACTGAAGTAAATAATGTCAAACTTGGTTTGACAGTTAAATGTGCCAATGATTACATTAAAGATCTTTATGGTATCCAATGGCTCTCCCTAGTTGTATTAAGAAAGCTATTATTTCATTACAGAAAGAAGGATATATCTTACTTATTGCTGAATGTTCATATCTGTTCCCAGAAGGGACAATGATTTCTATGCTGCCTTTTCAAACAGAGAAACCAAGGTACATCATAACATCTGTATTACTCTGTAATACTCAAGGCTAAGGTCGGTATTACTCTATGTGACTCCAGGCCACGTGGCATTACCTAGTGTCCCGTTCATGTGGTGAGGCTCCATGCCTGCCATTCCAGCCAATGGGCCCTCAGCTCCTGGACCCATCTGGAACTGAATGCAAAAAAAAAGGTTTGATTAGACAATGAGAACGGGGAACCTCAGGCTGATCTGGTTCACACCCTGAGCCACCACAAGTTGCCTGTCATTGCAATATTAGATTTTACAGCATTCCTTCATTGACCAATGTGTTCAGATGGACACTCATCTCTCAGCTATTGAGCCTTTCAGTTACGCTGGAACTTGGTGTCATACTGTTGTATTGAGAAGCTCCTATTGGGATGATGATAAATGTCCCAGAATTACTGCTTTATCCCTGGAACCCTAGGACCAGTATTTATCTTTCAATACACATCACAGAAACGGGTTCTCTGGTTATGATCACATTACTATTTGTAGGATCTGGCTGTCATGTTTCCTAGACAGCAATTACACAAAAGGGAATTTCTAAGAATCTTATCAAAGTTGATGATTGCAATTTCACTCTTCCCCCTAAGTGCTTCAAAAGAGAATTAGCAAGTAATAATAGACACCTAATAACATGCTATTTGGATGATTAAGAACTTTCAAAAATTGTCTTAAAAGAGGAACGACAGTTGGACAGATTGGGTGAGGAAATTCCAGGCAGCTGAAGGTGATGTTGCAAACAGCTCAGTGATGAAAATCAATGCAGGATCAGTGCAGGGAGGGGTGTAGGAGCTGGAGGGGGTGACCGAGATACCATGATAAGACAGATATCTAATAACGACATGTCAGAATATAGAAAGGAGATAAAGGGCTTGGTGACATGGTGCAATAAGAACAACTTCCCTCTCAACATCGGGAAGACTAAAGAACTGATCATTGACTTCAGGAAGAAAGGAGCAGAACATGCCCCCATCTACATAAGCGGAGCTGAAGTAGAGAGGGTAGACAGCGTCAGGTTCCTCGGAATGACGAAAACCAACAACCTGTCCTGGACTTCCTACGTAGATGCAATAGTCAAGAAGGTACACCACCACCTCTTCTTCCTCAGGTGGCTCAGGATATTCTGCATGTCTATAAGGACCCTCACCAACTTTTACAGATACACCATTGAGAGCATACTGCCGGGTGCATATGGGTAGTACGGCAACTGCTCTGCTCAGGAACATAAGAAACTACAAAAGGTCATGTGCACAGCCCAGAAGCCAACCTTCCATCCATGGACTCCATTTACGCAGCTCACTGCTGCAGAAAAGATGCCAACATTATCAAATACCCATCAAACTCTGGTAACGCTACTGCCTTTTCCATCAGGCAAAAGATACAGAAGCTGGGACACACGCATCAACAGATTCAGGAACAGCTTCTTCCCGGTTGTTATTAGACTGATGTATGGACTCTCTAACTTCAAATAATGTTGATCTTGCTAATATTGATCTCACCCAGTACACGCCCTTTGCAACATAATCTGTATGCCTGTGTCTAAGTATATTTCTCACCCGATGATCTTTATGTCCTTGCTTTCTACGATCTGCCTGTACTGCTTGTAAACACAACTTTTCACTGTACTGAGGTACATGTGACAAATAAATCAATCAAATTAAGCTAGGGAGGGATGTAGGGGCTGGAGGAAGTGACAGGGATAGGGAGGGATGTAAGGGCTGGAGGAGGTGACAGGGATAGGGAGGGATGTAAGGGCTGGAGGAGGTGACAGGGATAGGGAGGGATGTAAGGGCTGGAGGAGGTGACAGGGATAGGGAGGGATGTAAGGGCTGGAGGAGGTGACAGGGATAGGGAGGGATGTAGGGGCTGGAGGAAGTGACAGGGATAGGGAGGGATGTAAGGGCTGGAGGAGGTGACAGGGATAGGGAGGGATGTTGGGGCTGGAGGAGGAGACATGGTCATGGAATGTTAAATCGAGAGAGTGATTGCTGAATGCAATTTAGGATACACAGCAGCAGAACTTTAAAGGAACTGAGGATCATAGACAGTAATAGTTGGGAAAGCAGGCAGGATTATCCTGGAATAGTCAAGTGCAGAGATAATGATCACATGGTCAGGGTTTCCAAAGCCAACTATTGGAGAGATGTGTTCAGATTTCCTGGGTGGAAGTGAGCTCCTTTGTCCCAATCTTCACTGTTTAATGTCTCATTGGTGCCAAGTGCAAAGGCTATTAGTGAATGTCAGCAGACTATTTAACTGCAGTGTGCATCATACACAAGCCTGTCCTGAGACTGGAGAGTTCATTAGGAGCAGGAGGTCAGATTAGTAAAACCAGCCTCAACATCACACTTTAATCCAGAGGAACTGAGGCTGACAAAAAACTGAGGCAGAGATTTCTCTGGCCTTATTAGATTAAATTTGGAAACAGGTCCTTCAGCCCAACAAATCCACACCAACCCTCTGAAAAGTAACCCACCCAGCCCCATTCCCTTACCCTATATTTACCCTGACTAATGCATCCAACACTATCGGCAATTTAACATGACCAACTCACCTAACCTGCACATCTTTGGATTGTGGGAGGAAACCGGAGCATCCGGAGGAATGCATTTAGGCGAGTCTAATTCTAGAGCAAATTATACAATGAATGGAAGAGCCTTGGGAAAAGTTGATGAGCAGAGAGATCTGGGAGTGCAGGTCCACTGTACCCTGAAGGTTGCTGCACAGGTGGATAGAGTGGTCACAAAGGCATATAGTATGCTTGCCTTCATCGGACGGGGTATTGAGTATAAGAGCTGGTAGGTCATGTTAAAATTGTACAAAACATTGGTTCGGCTGCATTTAAAATACTGTGTACAGTTCTGGTCACCACATTACCAAAAGGATGTGGACGCTTTGGAGAGGGTGCAGAGAAGGTTTACAAGGATGTTGCCTGGTATGGAAGGTGCTAGCTATGAAGAGAGGTTGAGTAGGTTAGGTTTATTTTCACTAGAAAAGAGGAAATTATGGGGGGGGAACCTGATTGAGGTTTACAAAATCATGAAGGGTGGATAGAGACAAGCCTTTTCCCAGGGTGAAGGATTCAATGACCAGAGGTCATGCTTACAAGGTGAGAGGTGGAAAGTTTAAGGGGGATACATGCGGCAAGTACTTCACACAGAGGGTGGTGGACGTTTAAGATGCATGAGTAGGTAAGGAGCTGAGGGTTACAAATGCTTTAGGAATTGACCGACAGGTTTAGACAGTACATTTGGATCAGCTCAGGCTTGAAGGGCCTATTCCTGGGCTGTAAATTTTCTTTGTTCTCTTTGTTGACACAGGGGGAATGTGCAAACAGTCACCCAAGGCTGGAATCGAACCTGGGTCCCTGGCACTGAGGCAGCAGTGCTAACCACTGAGCCACCATGCCACTTGTGACCGAATTAAATTGTTTGGCAGCTATACCCCTGGCACAGACTTACACTGGAACGGCTGCTTCCTGCTCCCAGTGGCGCAATCATTGTGTACATGTTCTCACTGGAGTTTGTGGAGTCTAAGAAGAAAACAACAGAAGCTGAAGGTCACAATGGAGGTGAAGCAGTAACAGTTTGTCAGCATTTTGAAGAACTGATGTTCAAAAAGGCTTCATGTGTAAGATGTGTTCAGAACATAGAACATTACAGCGCACTACAGGCCCTTTGACACTCAATGTTGCTCCAATCTGTGAAACCAATCTAAAGTCCATCTATCCTACACTATTCCATTCTCATCCACATTTTTATCCAATGACCATTTAAATGCCCTTAAAGTTGGCGAGTCTACTACTGTTGCAGGCAGTACATTCCATGCCCAACTACTCCGAGTAAAGAAACTACCTCTGACATCTGTCCTAAATCTATCACCCCTCGATTTAAAGCTATGTCCCCTCATGTTAGTCATCACCATCTGAGTAAAAAAGCTCTCCCTGTCCACCCTATCTAACCCTCTGATTATCTTACATGTCTCAACTGTGTCACCTCTCATCCTTCTTCTCTCTAACAAAAACAGCCTAAAGTCCCTCAGCCTTTCGTCATAAGACCTCCCCTCCATACCAGGCAACATCCTGGTAAATCTCCTCTGCACCCTTTCTAAAGCTTCCACATCCTTCCTATAATGCAGTGACCAGAACTGTATGAAATGCCCCAAGTGCGGCTGCACCAACGTTTTGTATAGCTGCAGCATGACCTCGTGGCTTCGAAACTCAATCCCTCTACCAATAAAAGCCAACATACCATACTCCTTCTTAACAACTGTATCAACCTGGGTGGAAACTTTCAGGGATCTATGTAAATTGACACTGAGATCTCTCTGCTCATCTACACTACCAAGAATCTTACCATTAGCCCAGTAATGTGCATTCTTGGTGCTCTTTCCAAAGTGAAACATTTCACACTTTTCCACATTAAACTCCATTTGCCACCTCTCAGCCCAGCTCTGCATCTTATCTATGTCCCTCTGTAACCTGCAACATCCTTTGGTACTATCCACAACTCCACCAACGTTAGCGCCATCTGCAAATTTACTAACCCATCCTTCTCTGCCCTCATCCAGGTCATTTTTTAAAATGACAAACAGCAGTGGCCCCAAAACAGATCCTTGCAGTACACCACTAGTAACTGAGATCCAAGGTGAACATTTCCCATCAACCACCATCTTCTTTCAACTAGCTAATTTCTGATCCAAACCACTAAATCACCCTCAATCCCATGCCTCCATACTTTGTGCAAAAGCCTACCATAAGGAACCTTATCAAACACCTTACTGAAATCCATATATACCCCATCAACCACTTTAACCCATTCACCTGTTTGATCACCTTCTCAAAGAACTCAACACGGTTTGTGAGGCATGACCTATCCTTCACAAAACCGTGTTGACTATCCATAATCAACTTATTCCTCTCTAGATGATTATAAATCCTAGCTCTTATAACCCTTTCCAACACTTTACCCACAACTGAAGTAAGGCTCACTGGTCTATAATTACCAGGGTTGTCTCTACTCCCCTTCTTGAACAAAGGAACAACATTTGCTATCCTCCAATCTTCTGGAACTACTCCTGTCGACAATGACAACATAAAGATCAAAGCCAAAGGCTCTGCAATCTCCTCCTCGGCTTCCCAGAGCAGTGTCAACACTTGCTAATGCCCCATTAATGGTAGATGCCCTGAGCAATGCCAACACCTCTCACTCAAAATGCATCTGAGACCAAGGAGTTAACAGTCGCCTTCCCCCACCCCCACTGCCCACCCCCTCCCCCAGGCAGAGAGTGAAACAGCTTTGTACTGTCTCCACGTTGATCTGCACAAACCTCAGACAAACTCAGTGAAAACCAGAAATCTCACCCACAGCCATGGTTGGAGAGAGGAAATGTTAGTGTGGTACAGTCAGCAGTGATGGAGAACTTTACTCTGTATCTAACCCTATGCTGTCCCTCTCCTGAGTGTGTTTGATGGGGGACAATGTAGAAGGAGCTTTATATTAGAGACACTGCTTGCCCCCCCAGTCAGTTCTGGTTCCAATGTAATCCTCCCATTCCCCAACCCCGTGCTCACTCTCACCCTCTGGCTGCAACGATTATCGGAAAGAGGCCTCTTACCTGCCGGACTGGGAATGATTGATGTTCCCGGAGGACCACCACCTGGCACTCCCTGAGAGAGGAAACGTCACATTATTCCAAAGAGACTCGAAAGAGACCCAGGGCTGGACAGCAGCTGCCTGTGGCAGGGTGGGCATGTGGTAGGGGGGAACGTGGGGGTGAGGGGGTGGGGTGTGGGTTCTGACCAGACAAGAGTGGGAATGGGAGTGCACGGCATGGCTGCAGGTTTGAGACAGAGGCAGTGGAGACTAGGGCATAATTTGTGTGGCTGGAGATTGAGAGACAAGGGGTGCTCAGGGGGAAGCAGGGGGAGTGAAAGGAGTGGGGAGGGGAAGGGGGAGGGGGAGGGGGAGGGAGGAGGAGGCAGAATGGAAAAGGAGAGGGAGAGGGATGGGGAGGGGGAGGCAGTGGGAGAGGTGGAGACGGGAAGGAAGAGAGGGAGGCAGGAGGGAAGGTTACACCTGTCTGTGGTGAGGTGGGGGGGCGTGATACAGGATGCAAGCACCAGCTGGAGGATGATGGCAGAAATGGAGGATGATGGGGAAAGGAGGGGGAGGTTTGGCGAATGTTTGAAATCAGTTTGATCGACTCACCGCATAGCTGCCCGGTGATGACGAGGAATATGGAATCTAGAGCAGAGAGAGAGAAATGATTAATGTTTGATCATTATTAATAACAGGTCAGTCCAGGACAACAGCCAAAGTGTGTAATCTCAAATATTATCCACATCCCTGAATGCTCATCTGCAATATTTTTGTGTGAGATTGGACCTGGAGTACAGGAACTGGTCACAACTGATAAAAAATACAACTCGAGTCCTACAGCACGGAGACAGGCCCTTTGGCCCAAACTGGTCCGTGCTGATCAAAATGTCCATCCACGCTAACACCATTTCCTTGGACTTGGCCCATATCCTTCTAATCCTTTCTTATCCATGTATTTGTCCAAATGCCTTTTCTATAAATCAACCCACCTCAAACACTTCCACTGGCAGCTCATTCCATATATGTGCTGCGTGTAAAAAAGTCTGTGTGAGTCAGCACGGTGGCTCAGTGGTTAGCACTGCTGCCTCACAGCACCAGGGTCCCAGGTTTGATTCTAGCCTTGGGTGACTGTGTGGAGTTTGCACATTCTCCCTGTGTCCACGTGGGTTTCCTCTGGGTGCTCCAGTTTCCTCCCATAGTCCAATGATGTGCAGGCCAGGTGAATTGGCAATGCTAAATTGCCCGTAGTGTTAGGTGCATTTGGCAGAGGTGAATGGGACTGGGTGGGTTACTGTTCATAGGGTCGGTGTGGACTTGTAGGGCCGAAGGGCCTGTTTCCACGCTGTAGGGAATCTAATCTAAACAAGTTGCCCCTTAGGTTCCCTTTTATTCTTTCCCCTCTAATCTTAAACTGATGCCCTCTAGTCCTCAATTTCCCAACCCTGGGAAAAAGCCTGAGTGCATTCACCCTATCCTACCTCTCAGGATCTTATACATTTCTATAAAATCCTCCCTCAGTCTTCTAAGCGCTAAAGAAAAAAATCCTAACTTGTCCAACCTGTCCCTATAATTCAGACCGTTGAATCCTGGCAGCATCCTTGTAAATGTCTGCTGCACTCTTTCCAGTTTAATAGCACCCTTCCTACAGCAAGGTGACTAAAACTGAACACAATACTTCAAGCGCAGCCTCACCAACGTCCTGTATTACTACAACATAACTTCCCAACCTCTACACTTAATGCCCTGACGGATGAAGGCCAATTGTGTACAAAAGCCTTCTTCACACCCTATCTACCTGGGACTCCGCTGTCAGAGAACTATGTACCTGAACTCCACGGTCCATCTGTTCCACTACACTCCTTAAGGCCCTACCATTCACCATGAAACTCCTAACTTGATTTATTTTCCAAAATGCAAGACCTGGTCTATATTAAACTCCATTTTCCATTTCTCGGCCCACTTCCCCAGCTGACCAAGGTCCTGCTGCAATTTCTGATAACCTTCCTCACTGTCCACGATACCGCCTATTTTAGTGTTATCAGCAACTTACTAATCCTGCCTTGTACATTCTCATCCAAATCATTGATCTAGATAACAAACAGCAATGGCCCCAGCAACAACCCGAGGCACTCCACTAGTCACAGGCCTCCAGTCCAACAAACATCCTTCCACGATTACCCTCTGCTTCCTACCATCAAGCCAATTGTGTGTCCAATTTGCCAGCTCTCCCTGGATTCCATGTGATCTAACCTTCCGCAGTGGCCTACCATGTGGAACCTTATCAAAGGCCTTACTTAAATCCATACAGACTACATCTACTGCCCTGCCCTCGCCAACCTTGCTGGCCTCTTCAACAAAGAACTCTGATGAGGCACGATCTCTCACACACAAAGCTATGCTGACTATTCCTAATCAAATCCTGTCTTTCCAAATGGATGTATCTCTTATCTCTCAGAATCTTCTGAAGTAACTTACCTACCACAGACATTAGGTTTACTGATCTATACTTCCCAGGTTTTTCTTTGCAGCCTTTCTTGAATAAAGGCACAACATTCGCTACCCTCCCATCTTCTGGAACCTCAGCCATGGCTAACAATGGTGCAAAAATATCAGCCTGGGCCCCCACAATTTCTTCTCTCGCTTCTCGCAGTGTTCTTGAATATATCTGGTCAGGACCAGTAGATTTATCCATCTTCATACATTCTGATACATCCAACACCTGCTCTACTTTGATATGGACTGTCCCTAAAATATCAGCACTAACTTCCCCAAATTCCCAAGCCTTCATGTCTTTCTCTATGGTAAACACAGAGGAGAAATATTCATTGAGGACCTTGCCCAAGTCCTGCAGTTCCACACATAAATGTCCACCTTGGTTCTTAGAACAAAGAACAAAGAAAATTTACAGCCCAGGAACAGGCCCTTCAGCCCTCCAAGCCTGAGCCGATCCAAACCCACTGTCTAAACCTGTCGCCCAATTTCTAAGCACCTGTATCCCTCTGCTCCCCACCTACCCCTGCATCTGTCCAGAAGCATCTTAAATTAATCTCCCGTGCCTGCATCTAACACCTCTGCTGGCAATGCGTTCCAAATGCCCACCACCCTCTGTGTGAAGTACTTGCCGCGTATATCCCCCTTAAACTTTCCACCTCTCACCTTGAAAGTGTGACCTCTCATTATTGAATCCCTCACCCTGGGAAAAAGCTTATCTCTATCGACCCTGTCTATACCCTTCATGATTTTGTAGATCTCAATCAGATCCCCCCTCAATCTCCTTTTTTCTAGTGATAATAAACCTAACCTACTCAACCCCTCTTCATATCTAGCACCTTCCATACCAGGCAACATCCTCGTAAACCTTCTCTGCACCCTCTCCAAAGCATCCACATCCTTTTGGTAATGTGGTGACCAGAACTGTACACAGTATTCTAAATGCGGCCGAACCAATGTCTTGTACAATGTTTACATGACTTGCCAGCTCTTATACTCAATATCCCGTCTGATGAAGGAAAGCATACCATATGCCTTCTTGACCACTCTATCCACCTGTGCAGCAACCTTCAGGGTACAATGGACCTGAATTCCCAGATCTCTCTGCTCATCAACTTTTCCCAAGGCTCTTCCGTTCACTGTATAATTTGCTCGAGAATTAAACTTACCAAAATGCATCACCTCACAGTTGTCTGGATTGAACTCCATCTGCCACTTTTCCGCCCAACTCTCCAGTCTATCTATATCCTCCTGTATTCTCTGACAGTCCCTTATGCTTTCTGCTACTCCACCAATCTTCGTGTCATCTGCAAACTTGCTGATCATACCAACAGTGCCCACTTCCAGATCATTTATGTATATCACAAACAACAGTGGCCCCAACACTGATCCCTGTGGAACATCACTGGGCACCTTTCTCCATTTCGAGAAACTCCCTTCAACTACTACTCTCTGTCTCCTGTTGCTCAACCAGTTCTTTATCCACCTGCTAGAACACCCTGCACACCATGTGATTTCACTTTCTCCATTAGTCTACCATGGGGAACCTTATCAAAAGCCTTACTAAAGTCTATGTATATGACATCAACAGCCCTTCCTTCATCTATCAACTTGGTCACTTCCTCAAAGAACTCTATTAAGTCGGTAGGGCACAATCTCCTGCACAAAACCATGTTGCCTATCATTGATAAGCCCATTCTTTTCCAAACATAAATTGATTTTATCCCTGAGTACCTTCTCCAGCAACTTCCCCACCACTGATGTCAGGCTCACTGGTCTGTAGTTACCTGGAATAGGAGAAAGTGAGGACTGCAGATGCTGGAGATCAGAGCTGAAAAATGTGTTGCTGGAAAAGCGCAGCAGGTCAGGCAGCATCCAAGGAGCAGGAGAATCAACATTTTGGGCATAAGCCCTTCTTCAGGAATCATTCCTGAAGAAGGGCTTATGCCCGAAACGTTGATTCTCCTGCTCCTTGGATGCTGCCTGACCTGCTGCACTTTTCCAGCAACATATTTTTCAGCAGTTACCCGGAATATCCCTACTACCCTTCTTGTACAGGGGGACAACGTGAGCAACCCTCCAGTCCTCCGGCACCTCACCTGTGTTTAAGGATGCTACAAAGATATCTGTCAGGGCCCCAGCTATTTCCTCTCTCACCTCCCTCAGCAACCTGGGATAGATCCCATCCAGTCCAGGGGATTTGTCCACCTTAGTAAGCTCTAGCTTATCCAACACATCTTCCCTACTTATGTCAACATGATCCAGACTAATCAAACTTCTATCTCTAATCTCAACATTCATCATGTTCCTCTCCTCAGTGAACACTAATGCAAAGTAATCATTCAAAATCTCACCCATTTTCTCAGGTTCAACACACAGCCTTCCTTCGTTATCCTTTAGTGGACCAATCCTTTCTCTAGTTGCCCGCTTGCTTCTTATATAAGAATAAAATGCTTTGGGATTCTCCTTAATTCTGCTCACTAAAGCTATTTCATGACCCCTTTTAGCTGCTTGATTCCTTGTTTAAGACTTGTCCCACTCTTCAGATATTCCTCCAGGGCCCGTTCTGTTCTTATCTGTTCTTATCTTATGTACGCTTCCCTTTTCCTCTTGGCCAGTGTACAATTTCTCCTGTCATCCACAGTTCATGAAGTTTGCCCGTCCTATCCTTTGCCTTCAACAGGACATGCCTATCCTGCACAATCTTTAATCTATCTTTGAAAGCCTCCTACATATCAAATGTGGACTTTCCTTCAAATAGCTGTGGCCAACCCACATTCCCAGCTCCTGCCTAATTTTTATATAATTGGGCTTGGCCCAGTTTAGTACTCTTCACTTAGGACCACTCTCTTCTTTATCTACAAGTATTCTAAAACTTACAAAATTGTGGTCACTGTTCCCAAAGAAAGTCCCACCGCAACTTCTACCCCTGTCCTGGCTCGTTCCCCAGTACCAGGTCCAATATGGCCCCTTTCCTCATCGGACTATTGACACACTGCTCTAGAAAACTTTCCTGGATGCTTCTTACAAATCCTGCCCCATCCAGACCCCTGACACTAAGTGTATCCCAGTCAATGTTGGGAAAATTAAAATCTCCCATCACCACCACCCTGTTGCCTCAACATCTTTCCATAATCTGTTTACCTATTTGTTCTTCTACCTCACCCTCACTGTTGGGAGGCCTGTAATACAGCCCCAACAATGTAACTGCACCCTTCTTATTTCTCAGCTCCACCCATAATGCCTCACTGCTCAAACCCTCCATAGTGTCCTCCTTTAGCACAGCCGCGATATCGTCCCTGACCAGCAATGCAACTCCACCCTCCCGCCACCCCCACTTTTACTTCCCTCCCTGTCCTGTCTGAAGCATTTATATCCCGGAACATTTAGTTGCCAATCATGCTGTTCTTTCAACCAAGTCTCTGTGATGGCAATAACGTCATACTCCCAGGCACCAATCCAAGCCCTAAGTTTATCTGCCTTACCCACTATACTCCTTGCTTTAAAGTAGATGCACTTCAGGCCACCAGTTCTTTAGCGCTCATCTGCTCTCTGCCTATATTTCCCTTTATTAATGCTATCTTCATAATTCTTACCGTCTCTAGTCTCTACCTCGCTGCCTACTTGTTTTCACTTCTGGTTCCCAGTCCCCTGCCACATTTGTTTAAAACCTCCCCAACAGCAGTCGCAAAAACTCCCCCAGGGACATTGCTTCTGGTCTGGTTCAGATGTAGACCATCCTTTTTGTAATAGTCCCACCTTCCCCAGAACTGGTCCCAATGTCCAACAAATCTGAACCCCTCCCTCCTACACCATCTCTCAAGACACGTGTTCATTCTGCTTTTTCTTTCATTTCTACCCTAGCTAACACGTGGCACTGGTAGTAATCCCAAGATCACTATCTTTGAGAACCTCCCCTTTAACTTCTCTCCTAGCTCCCTGAATTCTTCTTTCAGGACCTCACCTCATTTTCTACTTATATCACTGGTGCCTATATGCACCAAGACAACTGGCTGTTCACCCTCCCCTTTTAGAATGCTCTGCAGCAGGTCGGTGACATCCCTGACCCGAGCACCTGGGAGGCAACATACCATCTGGGAGTCCCGTTTCCGGCCACAGAACCGCCTATCTACTCCTCTCACAATAGAATCCCCTATGACTATGGCCCTATGAGTCTATTTCCCACCCTTCTGAACAGCAGTGCCCGGCACGGTGCCATGATCTTGACAACTGCTGCCCTCCCCCTGGTGAGCCATCTCCCCCAACAGTATCCAAAACGGTATACCTGCTTTGGAGGGAAATGACCCCGGGGACACCTGCACTGCCTTCCTACTCTTTCTTTGCCTTTTGGTCACCCATTCACTGTCTCCCTCAGTAACTCTAACCTGCAGTGTGACCAGTTCACTAAACGTGTTATCCACGACCTCCTCAGCATCGCGGATGCTCCACAGTGAGTCCATCCACAGCTCCAGAGCTGTCATGTGGTCAACCAAGAGCTGCAGCTGGACACACGTCTTGTAAGGGTCAGGAACGTTGGACACGTCCCTGAGCTCCCACATCAAGCAAGAGGCCCATGCCATGGGTCTGAGGTCCCCTGCCATTGTAAGCCTTAGCTTTATATCAACAAACTAAAACCAAACAATGCATTTAAATATATGAAAGAAGAGAAAAGATAAAAAAAAGTTACCTTACAGAATCTTTATCCTCTGGTTAGAGGAGGGGGCGCGGGAGGGAGATACTACATGTGTAGTATCTCGGGTTTAGCCACTGCCCAAATATATACTAAGTCCTTACCCTCCTGGTCTCCACATCCCTTCCGCTGTGTCTCCTGCTGCTCCCGGACAGGAAAAAAGGTACTTGAGGGCTCCTATTCTCTCTCTAGTTATTCTTTTTCCTTTAATATATTAAAGAACCTCTTTGGATCTACCCTAATCCAAGGCTATCTCATGCCCCCTTTTCGCCCTCCTGATTTCCTTCTTCAGTAAACCCCTGTATCCCCTGTATACCTCCCGGGATTCCCTTGATCCCAGTTGCCTGTGCCTGAGCCACGCCTCAAAGCCTCAATGTCTCTTGTCATCCAGGGTTCCCTGCTCCTGCCAACCTTACCCTTCACTCTCACAGGAAGGTATGGACCTTGAACTCAAGCTATTTCACTTTTAAAGGCCTCCCACTTGCCAGAGGTCCCTTTGCTTGCAAACAGACTACTCTAACCAACCCCAGCAAGCTCTTGTCTAATTCCATCAAAATTTACCTTGCCCCAATTTAGAACTCAAGCCTGTGGACCAGTTTTGTCCCCCTCCATAACTATTTTTAAAATTAAAAGAACTATGGTCACTGGTCCCAAATGATCCCGCACTGACACATCCTTCACCTGTCCTCTCCTATTTCCCAAGAGTAGGTCGGGTTTTGACCCTTCCTGAGGAGGACCCTCTACATACTGCTCGAGGAAACTTTCCTGAACACATTTAATAAATTGCACCCCATGTAAGCCCTTAACGTTCTGGCAGGCCCAGTCTACGTTAGGAAAATTCAAATCCCCAACTGTGACAACCCTCTTGCTCCTGTGTCAATAAATCCACAGAGTCACTGTGCAATTAAATATATTTATTTCCTATTTGACCAGGGGCTGTTGGTCAGCTCTGTTACTCACAGAGTTCGTGTTTGTTGGGTTTGGCCAAGAACGTCCTCCTCCAGGAGCCCTGTAAAACAAACACTACCAAGTGTCAGAGATCACAGGTAATCCCACAGTAATCCCAGGGATCCCACAACAAAACTCACCGGCTCTGGACTGCAGGAGATTCACACTGAAACAGGATCCACACCAAGACAGTGATCCCCTCACAGATGGATCCACACTGACACTGATCCACATCTGAGAGGGTATCCATTCAGTGATAGGTACCCACACCGTGAGAGATCTGTACTGTGACAGGGGATCTACCCTGTTCAAGGGGATCGACACTGTGACAGGGGATCCTCTGTGAGAAGACAGGATCCACCACCAGGGTCCTCCTCTCTCAGTCACGACTTTTCCATCATCCTCCTCCAGCTCAGAGCACTCTCCCTCAAACTCCTCTCTTTCTCCTGCTACAAAGCATCAAAAGCCAAATATTTTTCACCTTCACTACCAACAATAAAAGACTAAAATGAGTGACATTGCCACGGCCATATTTCTCTTTGTGGGACTTTGCTGTGCACAAACTGTCAGCCATGATTCCCACATTCCTATAGAAGCGTAGGAATAGGGCCAGTCAAAGACAGAAGTGGAAAGTTGTGTGTGGACCCTGTGGAGATCAGGAGGTGCTAAACAAATATTTCTCATCTGTTTTCACTCAGGAAAAGGAGAATATTGTAGAGAGAAGACTGAGATGCGGGCTATTAGACTAGAAAGGATTGAGGTTAGTAAGGAGGAGGTGTTATCAATTCTAGAAGGAGTGAAAGTAGATAACCAGTGGAGTGCCATAAGAATCGGTGCTGGGCCCTCTACTTTTTGTCATTTACATAAATGATTTGGATGCGAGCATAAGAGGTACAGTTAGTAAGTTTGCAGATGACACCAAAATTGGAGGTGTAGTGGACAGCGAAGAGGGTTACCTCAGATTACAACAGGATCTGGACCAGATGGGCCAATGGGCTGAGAAGTGGCAGATGGAGTTTAATTCAGATAAATGGGAGGTGCTGCATTTTGGGAAAGCAAATCTTAGCAGGACTTATACACTTAATGGTAAGGACCTAGGGAGTGTTGCTGAACAAAGAGACCTTGGAGTGCAGGTTCATAGCTCCTTGAAAGTGGAGTCACAGGTAGATAGGATAGTGAAAAAGGTGTTTGGTATGCATTTTTTTATTGGTCAGAGTATAGAGTACAGGAGTTGGGAGGTCATGTTGCAGCTGTACAGGACATTGGTTAGGCCACTGTTGGAATATTGCATGCAATTCTGGTCTCCTCCCTATCGGAAAGATGTTGTGAAACTTGAAAGGGTTCAGAAAAGACTAACAAGGATGTTGCCAGGGTTGGAGGATTTGAGCTACAGGGAGAGGTTGAACAGGCTGGGACTGTTTTCCCTGGAGCGTTGGAGGCTGAGGGGTGACCTTATAGAGGTTTACAAAATTATGAGGGGCATGGATAGGGTAAATAGACAAAGTCTTTTCCCTGGGGTGGGGGAGTCCAGAACTAGGAGGCGTAGGTTTAGGGTGAGAGGGGAAAGATTTAAAAGAGACTTAAGGGGCAACCTTTTCACACAGAGGGTGGTACATGTATGGAATGAGCTGCCAGAGGAAGTGGTGGAGGCTGGTATAATTGCAACATTTAAAAGAGGCATCTGGATGGGTATATGAATAGGAAGGGTTTGGAGGGATATGGGCCGGGTGCTGGCAGGTGGGACTAGATTGTGTTGGGACATCTGGTTGGCATGGACGGGTTGGACCAAAGGGTCTGTTTCCATGCTGTACATCTCTATGACTCTAAGTTCCCTGGGCTGGATGGGATTTATCCGAGGATTCTCTGGGAAGCTAGGAAGGAGATGACAGAGCCTTTGGTCTTGATCTTCGAGTTATCGTTGTTGAAGGTTTAGTACCAGAGGACTGGAGGAATGCAAATGTTGTGTCCTTGCTCAAGAAGGCAGTAAAGATGACCCAGGTTATTATAGACCAGTGACCCTTACATCTGTTGTAGGAAAAGTTTTGGAATCGATTATAAGAGATAGAATTTATAATCATCCAGCAAGCAACAATTTGATTTCAGATAGTCAACATGGTTTCATCAAGGGCAGGTCGTATCTCACAAACCTCATTGAGTTTTTTCAGAAGGTGACCAAGCATGTAGATGAGGGTAGGGCAATTGACATGGTGTACATGGACTTCAGTAAAGCCTTTGATAAGGTTCCACATGGTAGGCTGTTGGAGAAAATGCAGAGGCATGGCATTGAGGATGGTTTAACAGTTTGGATTAGAAACTGGCTTTCTGAAAGAAGGCAGCGAGTGGTGGTTGATGGAAAATATTCAGCCTGGAGTCCAGTTACTAGTGGTGTGCCACAAGGATCTGCTTTGGGACCACTGCTGGTTGTCATTTTCATAAGTGACTTGGACGCAGGAACAGGTGGGTGGGTTAGTAAGTTTGCAGACGACAATAAAGTCAGTGGCGCGGTGGACAGAACGGAAGAATGTTACAGGTTGTGGGGGACTTGAATAAACTGCAGAATTAGGTTAAAAGGTGGCAAATGGAGTTCAATACAGATAAATGCGAGATTAGATTAGTTTACAGTGTGGAAACAGGCCCTTCGGCCCAACAAGTCTACACCGTCCTGCCGAAGCGCAACAGACCCATTCCCCTACATTTACCCCTTTACCTAACACTACGGGCAATTTAGCATGACCAACTCACCTGACCTGTACATCTTTGGACTGTGGGAGGAAACCCACGCAGACATGGGGAGAACGTGCAAACTCCACACAGTCAGTCGCCTGAGTCGGGAATTGAACCCAGGTCTCTGGCGCTGTGAGGCAGCAGTGCTAACGACTGTGCCACCGTGCCACCGTGCCGCCCACGGTGATGCACTTTGGGAAGAATAACAAAAAGGCAGAGTACTGGGTCAATGGAAAGATTCTTGGTAGTGTGGATGTGCAGAGGGATCTTGGAGTCCATGTACATAGATTCCTGAAAGTTGCCACCCAGGTTGATAGTGCTGTGAAGAAGGCATATGGTGTGTTAGGTTTTATTGGTAGAGGGATTGAGTTCCGGAGACGCAATGTCATGCTGGAACTATACAAAACGCTAGTGCGGCAGCACTTGGAATATTGAATACAGTTCTGGTCACCCCATTACAGGAAAGATGTGGAAACATTGGAAAAGGTGCAGAGGAGATTCACCAGGATGTTGCCTGGTGTGGAGGGAAGGTCTTATGAGGAAAGGCTGAGGGACTTGGGTCTGTTCTCATTGGAGAGAAGAAGGTTAAGGGGGGATTTGATAGAGACATACAAGATGGTCAGAGGATTAGATAGGGTAGACAGTGAGAGTCTTTTTCCTAGGATGATGACGTCAGCCTGTACGAGGGGCATAGCTACAAATTGAGGGGTGATAGATTTAAGACAGATGATAGAGGCAGGTTCTTTACTCAGAGAGTGGTAAGGGCGTGGAATGCCCTACCTGCCAATGTAGGTAACTCAGACACATTAGGGAGATTTAAACAATCCTTGGATAAGCACATGGATGATGATGAGATAGTATAGAGGGATGGGCTTAGATTGGTTCACAGTTTGGCGCAACATCGAGGGCTGAAGGGCCTGTTCTGTGCTGTATTGTTCTATGTTCCAACATGATGATACTTTCAAAAGGGCTTTGTTGGCCACCCAGGTGCTTTGGCATGTTCTGAGGTTGTGAAAGGTGCTACAGGATTGTAGGTCATTACTGCTTCTCTTGGCTTTTGCATGAGAACTAAGCACCACTCACATCACATCAAGAGACCATTGGGCCCATCATGTCTGAGACAGCTCTTTACAATCCAAATCAAAGTAAATGAGATTGCACTCTGCATTAGGAATGGTCTCAGAAAGGAGGATTTGAGCGTGGTGTTCAACTTCGTGAAGGGGATGAGAGTGGCTTTGTGATTAGTAATCAACATTAACCAGACAGCAGGTTATTGTGCTCAGGAACAGGCTGCCTGAAAGGGTACTGCTGGGGCACTCCCTCAGCACTGACCCTCCGACAGTGCAGCACTCCCTCAGCACTGACCCTCCAACAGTGCAGCACTCCCTCAGCACTGACCCTCCGACAGTGCGGCACTCCCTCAGCACTGACCCTCCGACAGTGCGGCGCTCCCTCAGCACTGACCCTCCGACAGTGTGGCGCTCCCTCAGCACTGACCCTCCGACAGTGCGGCGCTCCCTCAGCACTGACCCTCTGACAGTGCAGCACTCTTTTGGCACTGACCCTCCGACAGCGCAGCACTCCCTCAGTACTGTGCACAGCGGGGGAGGTGGGGCGGGTGAAGGGTCAGTGAGCTCCCGAGGTTGGATATGAATTGTGTACTGCTACCTGACTCTCTGCTGCAGTATACAGCAGTATGTGAGGATGTGGGTCCAACTGGATCATTCTGTTAAGGAGCTAGCAGGTGTGCTGGGCCAAATGGACTTGTCCTATCCCGATGATGTCCCTGTTTATCCCACTCCTGTAATCTGTCAGCAAATGGAACTGAAAAGACTGCGCCCCGACTATTAGGACTACATGCTCAAACACCAACAACTCAATAAGATGGATATCCAATTGGAAAGCTTACATATTCATTCCCAGCATTCCGTGGCCTCCGAGGGAGTTTGGTGGAGGTAGCATTGTTCCTCCATAATTCTGTAAGAGAAAGGGAAGGCAGATCAGGGTTGGTGAGCCTTCGGGAGAAATCCAGGCACCATCAGGGACAGAACATGGGGTCAGCCAATTAGCACACAGGAAGGTGGTCTTTACCCCTTTGTATTGCCCCAGGCTGAGGCTAGTGCCGACAGAAAGCTGTATATTTGTCACTGAGTCGTGAGATAGCAGCATAACCCAAGAGACTGTGGAAGAATGGCCTCCTCAGGGTATTGCAATGCATCATAGAGTCACAGATTGCCCTGGCACATGCGGAGGTCATTCGGCCCATTGTTCAGTGACAGTGTCCACAATAGGTGAGCCCCAGTGGGTGTCACCTGCTGATTCCACCCCCGATAGTTTACAAAAACCAATCCAGGACCAGCCTGAGCTGCAACATGGAGAACGATCAGCTCCTGGAGACTCCCCTTGGCCACTCCTGATGGACCGAATGGTTCTGGTTATCATCTCCATATAGGTCGCCCAAGGGTCAATACAAAACTCACAACAGAAAGGGGACACCATGGAGAAACTGGGGACAGGATTAATGTGGGAGTAGCAGGAATAGCCACATCCCAAACCAGATTAATTCATGCTGCAATGTCACTCATTCTGAACCTCAGAAGCTCTATCTCAGGGTCAATGGTTGTGGTCACTTACCTGTGGCCCGAGGCTAGCAAGACCACGGGGAGCACTCATTCTCTGTATCGGACCAGCCACACCCAGAGGCCCTGGTGTAGAGACACACAAATCCACATCAGCAAGACAAGCCCACACCGAGGGCCCCCGGTAAACACTGACACACACTCCCCCCTCCCCACGGACGCCAGTAAATACTGACACACTCCCCCCTCCCCAGGGTCCCCTGTAAATACTGACACACTCCCCCCTCCCCAGGGACCCCTCTAAATACTGACACACACCCCCCTCCCCAGGGACCCCTGTAAATACTGACACACTCCCCCGTCCCCAGGGACCCCTGTAAACAATGACACACTCCCCCCTCCCCAGGGTCCCCTGTAAATACTGACACACTCCCCCCTCCCCACGGACGCCTGTAAATACTGACACACTCCCCCCTCCCCACGGACGCCTGTAAATACTGACACACTCCGCCCTCCCCAGGGACCACAGTAAATACTGCCACACGCCCCCCTCCCCAGGGACCCCTGTAAATACTGACACACTCCCCCCCTCCCCAGGGACCCCTGTAAATACTGACACACTCCCCCCGTCCCTGGGGATCCCCTGTAAATACTGACACACTCCCCCCTCCCCAGGGACCCCTGTAAATACTGACACACTCCCCCCGTCCCTGGGGATCCCCTGTAAATACTGACACACTCCCCCCTCCCCAGGGACCCCTGTAAATACTGACACGCTCCCCTGTCCCCAGGGACCCCTGTAAATACTGACACACTCCCCCCTCCCCAGGGTCCCCTCTAAATACTGACACACTCCCCCCTCCCCAGGGTCCCCTCTAAATACTGACACACTCCCCCCTCCGCAGGGTCCCCTGTAAATACTGACACACTCCCCCCCTCCCCAGGGACCCCTGTAAATACTGACACACTCCCCCCGTCCCTGGGGATCCCCTGTAAATACTGACACACTCCCCCCTCCCCAGGGACCCCTGTAAATACTGACACACTCCCCCCGTCCCTGGGGATCCCCTGTAAATACTGACACACTCCCCCCTCCCCAGGGACCCCTGTAAATACTGACACACTCCCCCCTCCCCAGGGACCCCTGTAAATACTGACACACTCCCCCGTCCCCAGGGACCCCTGTAAATACTGACACACTCCCCCCCCTCCCCAGGGGCCCCTGTAAACACTGACACACTCCCCCCTCCCCAGGGACCCCTGTAAATACTGACACACTCCCCCGTCCCCAGGGACCCCTCTAAATACTGACACACTCCCCCCCTCCCCAGGGGCCCCTGTAAATACTGACACACTCCCCCCTCCCCAGGGTACCCTCTAAATACTGACACACTCCCCCCCCTCCCCAGGGACCCCTCTAAATACTGACACACTCCCCCCCTCCCCAGTGACCCCTGTAAATACTGACACACTCCCCCCCCCTCCCCAGGGACCCCTGTAAACACTGACACACTCCCCCCTCCCCAGGGACCCCTCTAAATACTGACACACTCCCCCGTCCCCAGGGACCCCTGTAAATACTGACACACTCCCCCCTCCCCAGTGACCCCTGTAAATACTGACACACTCCCCCGTCCCCAGGGACCCCTCTAAATACTGACACACTCCCCCCCTCCCCAGGGACCCCTCTAAACACTGACACACTCCCCCCCTCCCCAGGGACCCCTGTAAACACTGACACACTCCCCCCTCCCCAGGGACCCCTGTAAATACTGACACACTCCCCCCCTCCCCAGGGACCCCTCTAAATACTGACACACTCCCCCCTCCCCAGGGACCCCTGTAAACACTGACACACTCCCCCCCTCCCCAGGGACCCCTGTAAATACTGACACACTCCCCCCTCCCCAGGGACCCCTCTAAATACTGACACACTCCCCCCGTCCCTGGGGATCCCCTCTAAATACTGACACACTCCCCCCCCTCCCCAGGGACCCCTGTAAATACTGACACACTCCCCCCTCCCCAGGGACCCCTGTAAATACTGACACACTCCCCCCCTCCCCAGTGACTCCTGTAAATACTGACACACTCCCCCCTCCCCAGGGGCCCCTGTAAACACTGACACACTCCCCCCTCCCCAGTGACCCCTGTAAATACTGACACACTCCCCCCTCCCCAGGGACCCCTGTAAATACTGACACACTCCCCCCTCCCCAGGGACCCCTGTAAATACTGACACACTCCCCCCCCTCCCCAGTGACCCCTGTAAATACTGACACACTCCCCCCCCCTCCCCAGGGACCCCTCTAAATACTGACACACTCCCCCCTCCCCAGGGACCCCTGTAAATACTGACACACTCCCCCCCTCCCCAGGGTCCCCTGTAAACACTGACACACTCCCCCCTCCCCAGGGACCCCTGTAAATACTGACACACTCCCCCCCTCCCCAGGGTCCCCTGTAAACACTGACACACTCCCCCCTCCCCAGTGACCCCTGTAAACACTGACACACTCCCCCCTCCCCAGTGACCCCTGTAAACACTGACACACTCCCCCCTCCCCAGGGGCCCCTGTAAATACTGACACACTCCCCCCCTCCCCAGGGACCCCTGTAAATACTGACACACTCCCCCCCTCTCCCCAGTGACTCCTCTAAATACTGACACACTCCCCCCTCCCCAGTGACTCCTCTAAATACTGACACATACCCCCCCTCCCCAGGGGCCCCTGTAAATACTGACACACTCCCCCCCCCTCCCCAGGGACCCCTGTAAATACTGACACACTCCCCCCCCTCCCCAGGGGCCCCTGTAAATACTGACACACTCCCCCCGTCCCCAGGGACCCCTGTAAACACTGACACACTCCCCCCTCCCCAGGGACCCCTGTAAATACTGACACACTCCCCCCCCTCCCCAGGGGCCCCTGTAAATACTGACACACTCCCCCCGTCCCCAGGGACCCCTGGAAACACTGACACACTCCCCCCTCCCCAGGGACCCCTGTAAACACTGACACACTCCCCCCTCCCCAGGGACCCCTGTAAATACTGACACACTCCCCCCCCTCCCCAGTGACTCCTCTAAATACTGACACACTCCCCCCTCCCCAGGGACCCCTGTAAACACTGACACACTCCCCCCTCCCCAGGGACCCCTGTAAATACTGACACACTCCCCCCTCCCCAGGGACCCCTGTAAACACTGACACACTCCCCCCTCCCCAGGGACCCCTGTAAATACTGACACACTCCCCCCGTCCCTGGGGATCCCCTGTAAATACTGACACACTCCCCCCTCCCCAGGGACCCCTGTAAATACTGACACACTCCCCCCGTCCCCAGGGACCCCTGTAAATACTGACACACTCCCCCCGTCCCTGGGGATCCCCTGTAAATACTGACACACTCCCCCCCCCTCCCCAGTGACTCCTGTAAATACTGACACACTCCCCCCTCCCCAGTGACTCCTGTAAATACTGACACACTCCCCCCCTCCCCAGGGGCCCCTGTAAATACTGACACACTCCCCCCTCCCCAGTGACTCCTGTAAATACTGACACACTCCCCCCCTCCCCAGGGGCCCCTGTAAATACTGACACACTCCCCCCCCTCCCCAGTGACTCCTGTAAATACTGACACACCCCCCCCCCCTCCCCAGTGACTCCTGTAAATACTGACACACTCCCCCCTCCCCAGGGACCCCTGTAATTACTGACACACTCCCCCCCTCCCCAGGGGCCCCTGTAATTACTGACACCCCCCCCCCCCCTCCCCAGGGACCCCTGTAAATACTGACACACTCCCCCCTCCCCAGGGACCCCTGTAAATACTGACACACTCCCCCCGTCCCCAGGGACCCCTGTAAATACTGACACACTCCCCCCCTCCCCAGGGACCCCTGTAAATACTGACACACTCCCCCCGTCCCCAGGGACCCCTGTAAATACTGACACACTCCCCCCCTCCCCAGTGACCCCTGTAAATACTGACACTCCCCCCCTCCCCAGGGGCCCCTGTAAACACTGACACACTCCCCCCCCTCCCCAGGGACCCCTGTAAATACTGACACACTCCCCACTCCCCAGGGACCCCTGTAAATACTGACACACTCCCCACTCCCCAGGGACCCCTGTAAATACTGCCACACTCCCCCCCTCCCCAGTGACTCCTGTAAATACTGACACACTCCCCCCCCTCCCCAGGGACCCCTGTAAATACTGACACACTCCCCCCCCCTCCCCAGGGACCCCTGTAAATACTGACACACTCCCCCCCTCCCCAGGGGCCCCTGTAAATACTGACACACTCCCCCCCTCCCCAGGGACCCCTGTAAATACTGACACACTTCCCCCCCTCCCCAGGGGCCCCTGTAAATACTGACACACTCCCCCCCTCCCCAGGGACCCCTGTAAATACTGACACACTCCCCCCCTCCCCAGGGACCCCTGTAAATACTGACACACTCCCCCCCTCCCCAGTGACCCCTGTAAATACTGACACACTCCCCACCTCCCCAGGGACCCCTGTAAATACTGACACACTCCCCCCCTCCCCAGGGGCCCCTGTAAATACTGACACACTCCCCCCTCCCCAGGGGCCCCTGTAAATACTGACACACTCCCCCCTCCCCAGGGACCCCTGTAAATACTGACACACTCCCCCCCTCCCCAGTGACTCCTGTAAATACTGACACGCTCCCCCCTCCCCAGGGGCCCCTGTAAATACTGACACACTCCCCCCCTCCGCAGGGGCCCCTGTAAACACTGACACACTCCCCCCCTCCCCAGGGACCCCTGTAAACACTGACACACTCCCCCCGTCCCTGGGGATCCCCTGTAAATACTGACACACTCCCCCCTCCCCAGGGACCCCTCTAAATACTGACACACTCCCCCCTCCCCAGGGACCCCTGTAAATACTGACACACTCCCCCCTCCCCAGGGACCCCTCTAAATACTGACACACTCCCCCCTCCCCAGGGACCCCTCTAAATACTGACACACTCCCCCCTCCCCAGGGACCCCTGTAAATACTGACACACTCCCCCCTCCCCAGGGTCCCCTGTAAATACTGACACACTCCCCCCTCCCCAGGGACCCCTGTAAATACTGACACACTTTCCCCCCTCCCCAGGGGCCCCTGTAAACACTGACACACTCCCCCCTCCCCAGTGACTCCTCTAAATACTGACACACTCCCCCCTCCCCAGGGACCCTGTAAATACTGACACACTCCCCCCGTCCCCAGGGACCCCTGTAAATACTGACACACTCCCCCCCTCCCCAGGGGCCCCTGTAAACACTGACACACTCCCCCCCCTCCCCAGGGACCCCTGTAAATACTGACACACTCCCCCCTCCCCAGGGACCCCTGTAAATACTGACACACTCCCCCCCTCCCCAGGGACCCCTGTAAATACTGACACACTCCCCCCTCCCAGTGACTCCTGTAAATACTGACACACTCCCCCCCCTCCCCAGGGACCCCTGTAAATACTGACACACTCCCCCCCGTCCCCAGGGGCCCCTGTAAATACTGACACACTCCCCCCTCCCCAGGGGACCCCTGTAAATACTGACACACTCCCCCCCTCCCCAGGGACCCCTCTAAATACTGACACACTCCCCCCTCCCCAGGGGCCCCTGTAAACACTGACACCCCCCCCCCCTCCCCAGGGTCCCCTCTAAATACTGACACACTCCCCCCTCCCCAGGGGCCCCTGTAAATACTGACACACTCCCCCCCTCCCCAGGGACCCCTGTAAACACTGACACACTCCCCCCCTCCCCAGGGACCCCTGTAAACACTGACACACTCCCCCCCTCCCCAGGGGCCCCTGTAAATACTGACACACTCCCCCCCTCCCCAGGGACTCCTGTAAATACTGACACACTCCCCCCCCTCCCCAGGGACCCCTGTAAATACTGACACACTCCCCCCCCTCCCCAGGGACCCCTGTAAATACTGACACACTCCCCCCCTCCCCAGGGACCCCTGTAAATACTGACACACTTCCCCCCCCCTCCCCAGTGACCCCTGTAAATACTGACACACTCCCCACCTCCCAGGGACCCCTGTAAATACTGACACACTCACCCCTCCCCAGGGGCCCCTGTAAATACTGACACACTCCCCCCTCCCCAGGGGCCCCTGTAAATACTGACACACTCCCCCCCTCCCCAGGGACCCCTGTAAATACTGACACACTCCCCCCCTCCCCAGTGACCCCTGTAAATACTGACACACTCCCCACCTCCCCAGGGACCCCTGTAAATACTGACACACTCCCCCCCTCCCCAGGGGCCCCTGTAAATACTGACACACTCCCCCCTCCCCAGGGGCCCCTGTAAATACTGACACACTCCCCCCCTCCCCAGGGGCCCCTGTAAATACTGACACACTCCCCCCGTCCCCAGGGACCCCTGGAAACACTGACACACTCCCCCCTCCCCAGGGACCCCTGTAAACACTGACACACTCCCCCCTCCCCAGGGACCCCTGTAAATACTGACACACTCCCCCCCCTCCCCAGTGACTCCTCTAAATACTGACACACTCCCCCCTCCCCAGGGACCCCTGTAAACACTGACACACTCCCCCCTCCCCAGGGACCCCTGTAAATACTGACACACTCCCCCCTCCCCAGGGACCCCTGTAAACACTGACACACTCCCCCCTCCCCAGGGACCCCTGTAAATACTGACACACTCCCCCCGTCCCTGGGGATCCCCTGTAAATACTGACACACTCCCCCCTCCCCAGGGACCCCTGTAAATACTGACACACTCCCCCCGTCCCCAGGGACCCCTGTAAATACTGACACACTCCCCCCGTCCCTGGGGATCCCCTGTAAATACTGACACACTCCCCCCCCTCCCCAGTGACTCCTGTAAATACTGACACACTCCCCCCTCCCCAGTGACTCCTGTAAATACTGACACACTCCCCCCTCCCCAGGGGCCCCTGTAAATACTGACACACTCCCCCCTCCCCAGTGACTCCTGTAAATACTGACACACTCCCCCCCTCCCCAGGGGCCCCTGTAAATACTGACACACTCCCCCCCTCCCCAGTGACTCCTGTAAATACTGACACACTCCCCCCCTCCCCAGGGACCCCTGTAAATACTGACACACTCCCCCCCTCCCCAGGGACCCCTGTAAATACTGACACACTCCCCCCGTCCCTGGGGATCCCCTGTAAATACTGACACACTCCCCCCGTCCCTGGGGATCCCCTGTAAATACTGACACACTCCCCCCGTCCCTGGGGATCCCCTGTAAATACTGACACACTCCCCCCGTCCCTGGGGATCCCCTGTAAATACTGACACACTCCCCCCGTCCCTGGGGATCCCCTGTAAATACTGACACACTCCCCCCGTCCCTGGGGATCCCCTGTAAATACTGACACACTCCCCCCCCTCCCCAGTGACTCCTGTAAATACTGACACACTCCCCCCTCCCCAGTGACTCCTGTAAATACTGACACACTCCCCCCCTCCCCAGGGGCCCCTGTAAATACTGACACACTCCCCCCTCCCCAGTGACTCCTGTAAATACTGACACACTCCCCCCCTCCCCAGGGGCCCCTGTAAATACTGACACACTCCCCCCCTCCCCAGTGACTCCTGTAAATACTGACACACTCCCCCCTCCCCAGTGACTCCTGTAAATACTGACACACTCCCCCCCTCCCCAGGGGCCCCTGTAAATACTGACACACTCCCCCCCCTCCCCAGTGACTCCTGTAAATACTGACACACCCCCCCCCCTCCCCAGTGACTCCTGTAAATACTGACACACTCCCCCCTCCCCAGGGACCCCTGTAATTACTGACACACTCCCCCCCTCCCCAGGGGCCCCTGTAATTACTGACACCCCCCCCCCCCCTCCCCAGGGACCCCTGTAAATACTGACACACTCCCCCCTCCCCAGGGACCCCTGTAAATACTGACACACTCCCCCCGTCCCCAGGGACCCCTGTAAATACTGACACACTCCCCCCGTCCCCAGGGACCCCTGTAAATACTGACACACTCCCCCCCTCCCCAGGGACCCCTGTAAATACTGACACACTCCCCCCGTCCCCAGGGACCCCTGTAAATACTGACACACTCCCCCCTCCCCAGGGTCCCCTGTAAATACTGACACACTCCCCCCCCTCCCCAGTGACCCCTGTAAATACTGACACACTCCCCCCTCCCCAGTGACCCCTGTAAATACTGACACACTCCCCCCTCCCCAGGGGCCCCTGTAAATACTGACACACTCCCCCCTCCCCAGGGGCCCCTGTAAATACTGACACACTCCCCCCTCCCCAGGGTCCCCTGTAAATACTGACACACTCCCCCCCTCCCCAGGGACCCCTGTAAACACTGACACACTCCCCCCCTCCCCAGGGGCCCCTGTAAATACTGACACACTCCCCCCTCCCCAGGGGCCCCTGTAAACACTGACACACTCCCCCCGTCCCTGGGGATCCCCTGTAAATACTGACACACTCCCCCCCTCCCCAGGGACCCCTGTAAACACTGACACACTCCCCCCCTCCCCAGGGACCCCTGTAAACACTGACACACTCCCCCCCTCCCTAGGGGCCCCTGTAAATACTGACACACTCCCCCCTCCCCAGGGTCCCCTGTAAATACTGACACACTCCCCCCTCCCCAGGGTCCCCTGTAAATACTGACACACTCCCCCCCTCCCCAGGGGCCCCTGTAAATACTGACACTAGTCTGTATAATTGATGTGGCGTCTGTGAGTCCTGGCCGGTTTGGTTGTCCTGCCCATACACCGATGGCCCACCTCCAACAGTGCGATCCAGTTACAACCAGACTCTGCACGGAGCAGGAACAAGGAGACATTGAGAATGGGACCACCATCCCTCGGAGTGATGATGTCCCCCACCCATGGGAAGTATCCACTGCTGGGAAGGAGGTCAATCCGGAGGGGTATCAAGTGGGCAGGGGTGGGGTGGTCTCAGGTTTGGCAAGCCGGGCAGAGACAAACAAAGTGGGGGTGGTATCATCATGGAAGCTGCCTGTGATGCCCACAGTGCACTCTCTGAAAAACACCCTGAGCCCACCCTCCACCCCCATGTCTTTCAAACAACTGCCCTTGCCCCCACCCCCTCCCTGCCCAGTGTGTTATTCTCATCTTCTGCACCTCACTTTTCCTCGCTCTCTCTCTCTCTCTCTCTCACTATATGGGTCCCTGAATTCTGTACAACCTGCAGGATCAAGCACACTGATAGGAAGAGAATAGTTTTTCAGACTGGAGGCCTGTGACCAGTGGAGTGCCACAAGGATCGGTGCTGGGCCCTCTACTTTTTGTCATTTACATAAATGATTTGGATGCGAGCATAAGAGGTACAGTTAGTAAGTTTGCAGATGACACCAAAATTGGAGGTAGAGTGGACAGTGAAGAGGGTTACCTCAGATTACAACAGGATCTGGACCAGATGGGCCAATGGGCTGAGAAGTGGCAGATGGAGTTTAATTCAGATAACTGCGAGGTGCTGCACTTTGGAAAAGCAAATCTTAGCAGGACTTATACACTTAATGGTAAGGTCCTCGGGAGTGTTGCTGAACAAAGAGACCTTGGAGTGCAAGTTCATAGCTCCTTGAAAGTGGAGTCGCAGGTAGATAGGATAATGAAGAAGGCGTTTGGTATGCTTTCCTTTATTGGTCAGAGTATCGAGTACAGGAGTTGGGAGGTCATGTTGCAGCTGTACAGGACATTGGTTAGGCCACTGTTGGAATATTGCATGCAATTCTGGTCTCCTTCCTATCAGAAAGATGTTGTGAAACTTGAAAGGGTTCAGAAAAAATTTACAAGGATGTTGCCAGGGTTGGAGGATTTGAGCTATAGGGAGAGGCTGAACAGGCTGGGACTGTTTTCCCTGGAGCGTCGGAGGCTGAGGGGTGACCTTATAGAGGTTTACAAAATTAAGAGGGGCATGGATAGGATAAATAGGCAAAGTCTTTTCCCTGGGGTTAGGGAGTCCAGAACTAGAGGGCATAGGTTTAGGGTGAGAGGGGAAAGATAAAGAAGAGACCTAAGGGGCAACTTTTTCACGCAGAGGGTGGTACGTGTATGGAATGAGCTGCCAAAGGAAGTGGTGGAGGCTGGTACAATTGCAACATTTAAGAGGCATCTGGATGGGTATATGAATAGGAAGGATTTGGAGGGATATGGGCCGGGTGCTGGCAGGTGGGACTAGATTGGGTTGTGATATCTGGTCGGCATGGACAGGTTGGACCGAAGGGTCTGTTTCCATGCTGTACATCTCTATGACTCCATGAGTGACCGACTGATCACAGTGATCACTCTCCATCAACAAGGTAAAGGTTGGTTGAGATTCCCTGAACGGGGAGAGATTTCTGAACCACTGATCTGAGGTCAGTCTGCCCCTTTCTGAGCTCACTGGACCAATCACACATCAGTCCCCAGTAACACAGATCCCAGATCCCAGTAGAACTGGGAGATGGATACAGATGGAGCAGTTGCCACCGTCTCTGGGGAATTTGATTGAAATATTGTTTGTGGTTTCTCTGTTGGGGTACAGTTACATTCTCTTCTTCGATTGTCCCGCACAGTGAGAAACTGTAATGCCAACACCACATGCGGCGCTAGTACATTGTTACTGGACAGAGGCAGCACAACTCCCACACCCCAAACCTCCCTAACACCTTCACCCAATCCCCACCCTCACATCCACCCCTTCCCCCCACTTATCACCCTCACTCCCACCCTCTTCCCACCCCCAGCCCCTCCCCCACCTCGTTGTGGGCCCAGAGAGGATCACTTGGATCAGTCCCAGGGAACATAAAGAAGATGGGTGTCAGTCAGGAGTGTAAGAGACGAGGTCCCCACTCTCTTATGCTAACCTTGCTGCCTGGTGGTCTCCAAGGTGTTCGGTAACAGGGACTGTGAGCCCGGGACTCCAGCAGGTGGCTGTGGGGATAAAGCAACGTCAGGACGGTTACCATGGAGTACTCCACCCCCATTCCCACTCCCCTCCCACTCACCCTCACCCCCACTAGCTCCCACCCCCCACAGGGCCCTTCCACTCCCTATCTGTTCCTTCCTGTACCACCTCTGTCTCACCCTGATAAACCCCACCTTGATAAACCCCACCCTGATAAACACCGCCCTGATAAACACCACCCTGATAAACCCCGCCCTGATAATCCCCACCCTGATAAACCCCACCCTGAAAAACCCCACCCTGAAAAACCCCACTCTGATAAACCCCACCCTAATAAACCCCGCCCTGATAAACCCCACCCTGATAAACTCCACCCTGATAAACCCCACCCTGATAAACCCGACCTTGATAAACCCCACCCTGATAAACCCCACCCTGATAAACACCACCCTGATAAACCCCGCCCTGATAATCCCCACCCTGATAAACCCCGCCTGGATAAGCCCCGCCCTGATAAACCCCACCCAGATAAACCCCACCCTGATAAACCCCACCCTGACAGAACCCACCCTGATAAACCCCACCCTGATAAACCCCACTCTGATAAACCCCGCCCTGATAAACCCTGCCCTGATAAACCCTGCCCTGATAGACCCTGCCCTGATAGACCCCGCCCTGATAGACCCCACCCTGATAGACCCCACCCTGATAAACCCCGCACTGATAGACCCCGCCCTGAATGACCCCACCCTGATAGACCCCACCCTGATAAACCCCGCCCTGATAGACCCCACCCTGATAATCTCCACTCTGTTAAACCCCACCCTAATAAACCCCGCCCTGATAAACCCCATCCTGATAAACCCCGCCCTGATTAACCCCGCCCTGATAAACCCCACCTTGATAAACCCCGCCCTGATAAACTCCACCCTAATAAACCCTACCCTGATAAACCCCACCCTGAAAAAACCCACCCCGAAAAACCCCACTCTCATAAACCCCGCCCTGATAAACCCCGCCCTGATAAATCCCACCTTGATAAACCCCACCCTGATAAACCCCACCCTGATAGAACCCACCCTGATAAACCCCACCCTGATAAACCCCTCCCTGATAAACCCCGCCCTGATAAACCCCACCCTGATAAACCCCACCCTGATAAACTCCACCCTGATAAACCCCACCCTGATAAATCCCGCCCTGATAAACCCCACTTTGATTAACTCCACCCTGATAAACCCCACCCTGATAAACCCCACCCTGATAAACTCCACCCTGATAAACTCCACCCTGATAAACCCCACTCTGATAAACTCCGCCCTGATAAACCCCACCCTGATAAACCCCATCCTGATAAATCCCACCCTGAGAAACCCCGCCCTGATAAATCCCGCCCTGATAAACCCCACTTTGATTAACTCCACCCTGATAAACCCCACTCTGATAAACCCCGCCCTGATAAACCCCACCTTGATAAACCCCACCCTGATAAACCCCACCCTGATAAACCCCGCACTGATAAACCTCACCCTGATAGACCCCGCCTTGATAAACCCCACCCTGATAAATCCAGCCCTGATAATCCCCACCCTGATAAACCCCACCCTGATAAACCCCACCCTGATAAACCCCACTTTGATTAACTCCACCCTGATAAACCCCGCTCTGATAAACCCCACCCTGATAAACCCTGCCCTGATAAACCCCACCCTGATAAACCCCACCCTGATAAACCCCACCCTGATAGACCCCGCCTTGATAAACCCCACCCTGATAAATCCAGCCCTGATAAACCCCACCCTGATATACCCCGCGCTGATAATCCCCACCTTGATAAACCCCGCCTGGATAAGCTCCGCCCTGATAAACCCCACCCTGATAGACCCCACCCTGGTAGACCCCACCCTGATAGACCCCACCCTGATAAACCCCGCACTGATAAACTCCACCCTGATAAACCCCAGCCTGATGAGCCCCACCCTGATAAACCCCACCCTGATAAACCCCACCCTGATAGACCCCACCCTGTAAAACCCCGCCCTGATAAACCCCACCCTAATAAACCCCACCCTGACAGAACCCACCCTGATAAACCCCACCCTGAAAAACCCCACTCTGATAAACCCCGCCCTGATAAACCCTGCCCTGATAAACCCTGCCCTGATAGACCCCGCCCTGATAGACCCCGCCCTGATAGACCCCACCCTGATAAACCCCACCCTGATAGACCCCACCCTGATAAACTCCACTCTGTTAAACCCCACCCTAATAAACCCCGCCCTGATAAACTCGACCCTGATAAATTCCACCCTGATAAACCCCACCCTGATAAACCCCGCCCTGATAATCCCCACCCTGATAAACCCCGCCTGGATAAGCTCCGCCCTGATAAACCCCGCTCTGGTAGACCCCCCCCGATAGACCCCACCCTGATAGACCCCGCCCTGATAAACCCCACCCTGATAAACCCCACCCTGATAAACCCCACCCTGAGAAGGCCCACCCTGATAGACCCCACCCTGTAAAACCTCGCCCTGATAAACCCCACCCTGATAAACCCCACCCTGATAGAACCCACCCTGACAGAACCCTCCCTGATAAACCCCACCCTGATAAACCCCACTCTGATAAACCCCGCCCTGATAAACCCCGCCCTGATAAACCCTGCCCTGATAAACACAGCCCTGATAGACCCCGCCCTGATAGACCCCACCCTGATAAACCCCACCCTGATAGACCCCACCCTGATAGTCCCCACCCTGATAAACCCTGCCCTGATAAACCCTGCCCTGATAGACACTGCCCTGATAGACACTGCCCTGATAGTCACTGCCCTGATAGACCCCACCCTGATACAGCCCACCCTGATAAACCCCACCCTGATAGACCCCATCCTGATAAACCCTACCCTGATAAACCCCGCCCTGATAAACCCTGCCCTGATAAACCCTGCCCTGATAGACACCGCCCTGATAGACCCCACCCTGACAGACCACACTCTGATAAGCCCCGCCCTGATACACCCCACCCTGATAAACCCCACCCTGATAGACCCCATCCTGATAAACCCCACCCTGATAAATCCAGCCCTGATAAACCCCACCCTGATATACCCCGCGCTGATAATCCCCACCCTGATAAACCCCGCCTGGATAAGCTCCGCCCTGATAAACCCCACCCTGATAGACCCCACCCTGGTAGACCACACCCTGATAGACCCCACCCTGATAAACCCCGCACTGATAAACTCCACCCTGATAAACCCCAGCCTGATAAGCCCCACCCTGATAAATCCCACCCTGATAAACCCCACCCTGATAGACCCCACCCTGTAAAACCCCGCCCTGATAAACCCCACCCTAATAAACCCCACCCTGACAGAACCCACCCTGATAAACCCCACCCTGATAAACCCCACTCTGATAAACCCCGCCCTGATAAACCCTGCCCTGATAAACCCCGCCCTGATAAACCCCGCCCTGATAGACCCCGCCCTGATAAACCCCGCCCTGATAAACCCTGCCCTGATAAACCCTGCCCTGATAGACCCCGCCCTGATAGACCCCGCCCTGATAGACCCCACCCTGATAAACCCCGCCCTGATAGACCCCGCCCTGATAGACCCCACCCTGATAAACTCCACTCTGTTAAACCCCACCCTAATAAACCCCGCTCTGATAAACCCCACCCTGATAAATTCCACCCTGATAAACCCCACCCTGATAAACCCCGCCCTGATAATCCCCACCCTGATAAACCCCGCCTGGATAAGCTCCGCCCTGATAAACCCCGCTCTGGTAGACCCCACCCTGATAGACCCCACCCTGATAGACCCCGCCCTGATAAACCCCGCACTGATAAACCCCACCCTGATAAACCCTACCCTGATAAGCCCCACCCTGATAAACCCCACCCTGATAGACCCCACCCTGTAAAACCTCGCACTGATAAACCCCACCCTGATAAACCCCACCCTGATAGAACCCACCCTGACAGAACCCTCCCTGATAAACCCCACCCTGATAAACCCCACTCTGATAAACCCCGCCCTGATAAACCCTGCCCTGATAAACACTGCCCTGATAGACCCTGCCCTGATAGACCCCACCCTGATAAACCCCACCCTGATAGACCCCACCCTGATACACCCCACCCTGATAAACCCCGCCCTGATAAACCCTGCCCTGATAAACCCTGCCCTGATAGACCCCACCCTGATAAACCCTGCCCTGATAGACACTGCCCTGATACACCCCACCCTGATAAACCCCACCCTGATAGACCCCATCCTGATAAACCCCACCCTGATAAACACCGCCCTGATAAACCCTGCCCTGATAAACCCTGCCCTGATAAACCCTGCCCTGATAGACCCCACCCTGACAGACCCCACTCTGATAAGCCCCGCCCTGATAAACCCCGCCCTGATAAACTCCACCCTGATAGACCCCACCCTGATAGACCCCACCCTGATAAACCCCACCCTGATAAACCCTACCTTGAAAAACCCCACCCTGATAAACCCCGCCCTGATAAACCCCTCCCTGATAGACCCCACCCTGATAAACCCCACCCTGATAGACCCCACCTTGATAAACCCCGCCCTGATAAACCCCACCCTGATAAGCCCCACCCCGATAAACCCCACCCTGATAAACCCCACCCTGATAAGCCCCACCCTGATAAACCCCACCCTGATAGACCCCACCTTGATAAACCCCGCCCTGATAAACCCCACCCTGATAAGCCCCACCCCGATAAACCCCACCCTGATAAACCCCACCCTGACAAGCCCCACCCTGATAAACCCCACCCTGATAGAACCCACCCTGATAAACCCCGCCCTGATAAACTCCACCCTAATAATCCCTACCCTGATAAACCCCACCTTGATAAACCCTGCCCTGATAAACCACAACCTGATAAACCCCGCCCTGATAAACCACAACCTGATAAACCCTGCCCTGATAAACCACAACCTGATAAACCCCACCCTGATAAACCCCACCTTGATAAACCCCACCCTGATAAACCCCGCCCTGATAAACCCCGCCCTGATAAACCCCGCCCTGATTAACCCCGCCCTGATAAACCCCACCTTGATAAACCCCGCCCTGATAAACTCCACCCTAATAAACCCTACCCTGATAAACCCCACCCTGATAAACCCCATCCTGATAAACCCCGCCCTGATAAACCCCACCTTGATAAACTCCACCCTAATAAACCCTACCCTGATAAACCCCATCCTGATAAACCCCACTCTCATAAACCCCGCCCTGATAAACCCCTCCCTGATAAACCCCGCCCTGATAAACCCCACCCTGATAAACCCCACCCTGATAAACTCCACCCTGATAAACCCCACCCTGATAAACCCCACCCTGATAAACCCCATCCTGATAAACCCCACCCTGATAAACCCCGCCCTGATAAACCCCACCCTGATAAACCCCACCCTGATAGACCCCGCCTTGATAAACTCCACCCTGATAAATCCAGCCCTGATAATCCCCACCCTGATAATCCCCACCCTGATAAACCCCGCCCTGATAATCCCCGCCCTGATAAACCCCACCCTGATAAACCCCACCCTGATAGACCCTGCCTTGATAAACCTCACCCTGATAAATCCAGCCCTGATAATCCCCACTCTGATAAGCCCCACCTTGATAAGCCCCGCCCTGATGAACCCCACTTTGATAAACCCCACCCTGATAAACCCCACTTTGATTAATTCCACCCTGATAAACCCCGCTCTGATAAACCCCACCCTGATAAACCCTGCCCTGATAAACCCCGCCCTGATAAACCCCACCCTGATAAACCCCACCCTGATAGACCCCGCCTTGATAAACCCCACACTGATAAATCCAGCCCTGATAATCCCCACCCTGATAATCCCCACCCTGATAAACCCCACTCTGATAAACCCCATCCTGATAAACCCCGCCCTGATTAACCCCGCCCTGATAAACCCCACCTTGATAAACCCCGCCCTGATAAACTCCACCCTAATAAACCCTACCCTGATAAACCCCATCCTGATAAACCCCACTCTCATAAACCCCGCCCTGATAAACCCCGCCCTGATAAACCCCGCCCTGATAAACCCCACCTTGATATACCCCGCCCTGATAAACCCCATCCTGATAAACCCCACTCTCATAAACCCCACCCTGATAGAACCCACCCTGATAAACCCCACCCTGATAAACCCCTCCCTGATAAACCCCGCCCTGATAAACCCCACCCTGATAGACCCCGCCTTGATAAACCCCACCCTGATAAATCCAGCCCTGATAATCCCCACTCTGATAAGCCCCACCTTGATAAGCCCCGCCCTGATAAACCCCACTTTGATAAACCCCACTGTGATAAACCCCACCTGATAAACCCCACCCTGATAAACCCCACCCTGATAGACCCCGCCTTGATAAACCCCACACTGATAAATCCAGCCCTGATAATCCCCACCCTGATAATCCCCACCCTGATAAACCCCACTCTGATAAACCCCATCCTGATAAACCCCGCCCTGATTAACCCCGCCCTGATAAACCCCACCTTGATAAACCCCGCCCTGATAAACTCCACCCTAATAAACCCTACCCTGATAAACCCCATCCTGATAAACCCCACTCTCATAAACCCCGCCCTGATAAACCCCGCCCTGATAAACCCCGCCCTGATAAACCCCACCTTGATATACCCCGCCCTGATAAACCCCATCCTGATAAACCCCACTCTCATAAACCCCACCCTGATAGAACCCACCCTGATAAACCCCACCCTGATAAACCCCTCCCTGATAAACCCCGCCCTGATAAACCCCACCCTGATAAACCCCACCTTGATAAACCCCACCCTGATAAACCCCACCCTGATAAACCCCGCCCTGATAAATCCAGCCCTGATAATCCCCACCCTGATAAACCCCACCCTGATAAACCCCACCCTGGTAAACCCCACTTTGATTAACTCCACCCTGATAAACCCCGCTCTGATAAACCCCACCCTGATAAACCCCGCCCTGATAAACCCCGCCCTGATAAACCCCACCCTGATAAACCCCACCCTGATAGACCCCGCCTTGATAAACCCCACCCTGATAAATCCAGCCCTGATAATCCCCACCCTGATAATCCCCACCCTGATAAACCCCGCCCTGATAATCCCCGCCCTGATAAACCCCACCCTGATAAACCCCACCCTGATAGACCCCGCCTTGATAAACCCCACCCTGATAAATCCAGCCCTGATAATCCCCACTCTGATAAGCCCCACCTTGATAAGCCCCGCCCTGATAAACCCCACTTTGATAAACCCCACTGTGATAAACCCCACCTGATAAACCCCACCCTGATAAACCCCACCTGATAAACCCCGCCTTGATAAACCCCACCCTGATAAACCTCACCCTGATAAACCCCACCCTGATAAACCCCACTATGCTGTTGGAAGATTCACTCTTCAGTTTGTTTGATTCTAACCCTCTGTATTTACCTGTGCTGACATTCGGAGGGCAGAGCGAGGGCCGCTCGGGTATCGAGGTGACATGAATGGCTAGTAGGGACAAAAAGAAAGCAATCACATTACAGTGCAGTACAGGCCCTTCAGCCCTCCAACACAGGCCTCAACCTCAAATCCAGGTACAGAGAGCCTCCCTGAAAACTGACAACTGCAGGACACAGCAAGGCAGACCCGCAGAGAGCTCAGGGCATTGATCTCGTACCCTCAATCAAATAACTACACTCACTCCCAACATCCCTTTCATCAAACACTCCCAGAACAGGGACAGCGCGGGGTTAGATACAGAGTAAAGCTGCCTCTACACTGTCCCCCATCGAACACTCCCAGGACAGGGACAGCATGGAGTTAGATACAGAGTAAAGCTTCCTCTACACTGTCCCCCCATCAAACACTCCCAGGACAGGGACAGCATGGGGCAGATACAGAGTAAAGCTCCCTCTACACTGTCCCCCCATCAAACACTCCCAGCATAGGGACAGCGCAGGGATAGATACAGAGTAAGATTCTCTCTACATTGTGTTGATTGGACTCTGATTATACAACTCATCTATTAAAGATGTCAAAAGCTGTAAAATGGATCATAATTCACTGGCCTTGGCTCCTGGTAACCTGCCTTCAAACTTTCAACTTCCCCAGTCTCCATCTAACCTGCTTTCTCAGGAGAAAAATCCCACATTTCCAAATCCAACCCTGGGAGGATCTGACCAGGGTGCACGTGGAGAGGATATTACCTCATGGTGGGGCATTTAGAACTGGGGACACTATTTAAAAATCAGAGGATGTCCGTCTAAGACAAAGAATGAGAAATTATTATCTCAGGATCATGAGTCTTTAGAATGCACTTTCTCAAAAGGTGAGGAAGCAGATTGAGTGAATATTTTGAAGGTAAATAGAGATTTTTACTAAGCAGGGCAGGGGTGAAAGGTTATCCGGCTAGATAATATTGTGGAGTAACAAGACTCTTACTGAATGGTATAGCAGCAGGTCCAAAGGGCTGAGTGACCTTCTCCTAACTCATGTTTGTCTGTGCACTCCCTGGTCTACGTGAGGCTGCCGTTCCGGAATGGTCTGTGCCTGGACTTTCAGGTTTTGCATCTTGTTCAGGAGCCCCCACCATCCTGTCCCACCCTCATCAGAGGCAACTTTGTCTCTCCATTGTCCACAGACACCCTGAGTCTGGTGAGTAACGGCCTGGAATTACCCCCACGAGCCCCTCTGCACTCCCCCCCCAACCCACTAAGCCTCTGGACCTCATGGTCCATCACTCTCCCCCCGTGAGCTGACCACCCCCCATTTATCGCACCATCCTGAGGGTCTGCCCTGTGCCTTGCCCAGCCCCCTCCCCATTGGGAATGGGTGCCCTTTGCCTCGCAATGTTGCTCTGCACTTACCTGAGTATGGGGGCCCATGCTGGGGTTGTGTGGGGGGGGCTGCATGTGGGCAGGTGGCTGTGATCCAGGGGGCCCCTAAAACAGAAAAGAAACAAAAATGATGAGTAGACAGACATTCAAATGCTCCTCACTGTGCAGAATGATGGCTGGAGAGTGAGAGACTGGGGCTGAGTGAATCAGGTTTTCAAAGAGCTAGTATATTCACAATGGGCTGAACGGACTGGCTCAGTACAAGGAGAATCTCAGCCACAACAGGGGACTACACAGCCCGAAGTGGCCTCAGCTCCCCAGGGTCGGCAGGTCAACAGCAGTTTCAATATCATCACTTCACCAAATCCCAAGACCACAGTCTTGAGTACCCAACCCCTGACCCTTGACCCCTGACCCCAGTCCTGGTGGAACGTGCCTGCATGTGAAGCCAGGAATCCAGCCTGAATCTGTGGAACTGAATGTTAGTGCACACCCAGGAGAGAGAGCAGGACACTGTCAGCTATGACAGCAGCATTCGACCGAACAGCATCAGAAAGTGGCTTGCTACCTGAAAGAAAGGGACACGAGAGACCCTGCAGTTCCCAGAAAGTGGCCAAGTCAGTGCAAAAGTTCCAGGAATTTCAAACGGAAATTCTGTCCAGAACAAATGTACTTTCTGTGATACTTTGAGGAGTTCTAACAAAAGTTACTTTCTCAAACATGACGTATATCTGGTTTATATGCCATTTCACATTTGTGACAACACATTGTTTGGAAATGTCATGGAGACATAATCGATGGAAACATTCAAGAGGGGCCTTTGCTGATTATCTGGGTAAGAATCGTTATGGGGCGGGGGTTGGGGGGGGGTGGGGGTTGGGGGGGTGGGGTGGGGGGGAGGCAGTAGATTGGCACAAGGTGATGATGTTCATTGGAAATGCTGAATAGCCTCTTTCTGTGGTCACAACGCGGAGGTCGAACCCCTCTGTTAATTAAAACCAAACACCCAGAAAAGCTTGCCTTGCCTCGTATATCTGATAAAATGTGAGTAAAATCTGATTTCCACTATTTAAAGAAAAATAACAATTTTTTACCTCTAATAGTGAACACTAAACTTTTCACAAATCCTAGCCCCCTTTTTGTTAACTGCTTATTAGCTGACCACAACTCGATAAAAATGCTGTTCCAAAAACACATTTATTAAACATTACATTAACTTAATCTCAAGTCCACACAGTCTCTGCCTTCTCCACTGTCTTCAATCTTCCGTATGATCTCCCTGGGTCATCTTCTTTCTTTTTACTGCCAAATATGTTTCACATGAAAGATACCTTTGATAGAGAGTGTTTTCTAATTTCAGAACAAACAAAGAGAACAAAGAATAAAAGAACAAAGAAAGTTTACCGCCCAGGAACAGGCCCTTCAGCCCTCCAAGCCTGAGCTGATCTAAATGTACTGTCTAAACCTGTTGGTCAATTCCTAAGCATCTGTATCCCTCTGCTCCCCACCTACTCATGCATCTGTCTAGATGCATCTTAAATGAATCTCCCGTGCCTGCCTCTACCACCTCTGCTGGCAACGCATTCCAAATGCCCACCACCCTCTGTGTGAAGTACTTGCCGCGTGTATCCCCCTTAAACTTTTCACCTCTCACCTTGAAAGTGTGACCTCTCGTTATTGAATCCCTCACCCTGGGAAAAAGCTTATCTCTATCTACCCTGTCTATACCCTTCATGATTTTGTAAATCTCAATCAGGTCCCCCCTCAATCTCCTTTTTTCTAATGAAAATAAGCCTAACCTACTCAACCTATCTTCATATCTAGCACCTTCCATACCAGGCAACATCCACGTAAACCTTCTCTGCACCCTCTCCAAAGCGTCCACATCCTTTTGGTAATGTGGCAACCAGAACTGTACACAGTATTCTAAATCCAGTCGAACCAATGTCTTGTATAATGTTAACATGACTTGTCAGCTCTTATACTCAATACCCCGTCCAATGAAGGCAGGCATACTATATGCCTTCTTGACCACTCTATCCACCTGTGCAGCAACCTTCAGGGTACAATGGACCTGAACTCCCAAATCTCTCTGCTCATCAACTTTTCCCAAGGCTCTTCCGTTCACTGTATAATTTGCTTGAGAATTAAACTTACCAAAATGCATCACCTCACATTTATCTGGATTGAACTCCATCTGCCACTTTTCCGCCCAACTCTCCAGTCTATCTATATCCTCCTGTATTCTCTGACAGTCCCTTATGCTTTCTGCTACTCCACCAATCTTCATGTCATCTGCAAACTTGCTGATCATACCAACAGTGCCCACTTCCAGATCATTTATGTATATCACAAACAACAGTGGCCCCAGTACCGACCCCTGTGGAACACCACTATCTACTGTTGCTCAACCAGTTCTTTATCCACTGAGCTAGAATACCCTGCACACCATGTGGCTTCACTTTCTCTATTAGTCTACAATGGGGAACCTTATCAAACGCCTTACTAAAGTCAATGTATATGACATCAACAACCCTTCCTTCATCTATCAACTTGATCACTTCATCACTTGGCCATTTCTTTGAGAGCAGGATATCAGATGGTCAGTTAGCTCTCTGGCTCTACAGCAATTGCTCAGTTCATCGATGGCAATTGCTCTCTAACCAATTTTCAAAATGCCTGTGTTTTTTAAACCCCCCAGCATCATATCGTCTCATTGGTCTGATGTTTTCAAAACAATAAATTTAAACTCGATTGGGTTTTAGTTTCCGGGGCATAATTTAAACTAATTGGTCAAATTCAAATTATTGTCAAACAGCAACCAAAACTCAGGTATCCATTTAACAGCCATTTGCTACAGGTGTCTATTTTGAAACAGCTCACCTCCCAGCCTTTCCATTTGGGCAGCTGAGCCTGGACTTTAACTTAACTTTAATATTCAGCAAACACTCTCCATTGTAAAGCGAACAGACATCCTTTCCACTTTGTAGCACTGTGATTGCATGAAATGAGTGAGTACCAGCTTCTAGCAGAACCTCACCTTAGAAAAACTAGTGCAACGCTGAGCTGAATTTACAATATCTCCCACAAATGGGAACCAGGGGCAGGGTTTAACATGTGTATTATCATCAGGAACAGCTAACAGGATGGGGTGAGTTTTCAGAATCAGAGAAAACATATGAGTGATGTGATGTTTGATCTTTGGACAATGCAAGGAATTGACAAAGAGGTGACCAAGGGGGAGTCCAAAGCGAGGATGAGTGACTGTTAAATCCAATCTGGAATGTAGGAGAAATCATTTTGCCCAGAAAGTGGGGAGAATGGGGATCTCACTCTCACAGGGAGTGGCCGAGATTGATACACTGTGTCCCTGATTCATGAACATTCAACTCACAATCACTTGTACTTATGAATGTGATCTCATATGAGGGTTTAATTTTAAAGATGTGACCAATGAATGTTTGGCACCTCCAAATCCTGCATTTATGAACTACTATATTGTACTAGAACATTCAACATAGAAGAGAGCAGCACAGAACAGGCCCTTCAGCTGTTGATGTTATGATCTAATCTAAGCCCATCCCCCTACACTATCCCATCATCATCCATGTGTTTATCCAAGGATTGTTTAAATCTCCCTAATGTGGCTGAGTTAACTACTACATTGGCAGGTAGGGCATTCCACGCCCTTACCACTCTCTGAGTAAAGAACCTGCCTCCAACATCTGTCTTAAATCTATCACCCTCAGTTTGTAGTTATGCCCCCTCATACAAGCCGGCATCATCATCCTAGGAAAAAGACTCTCACTGTCTACCCTATCTAATCCTCTGATCATCTTATATGTCTCTATTAAGTTGCCTCTTAGCCGCCTTCTTTCCAATGAGAACAGACCCAAGTCCCTCAGCCTTTCCTCATAAGACCTTCCCTCCCGACCAGGCAACATCCTGGTAAATCTCCTCTGCACATTTTCCAATGTTTCCACATCTTTCCTGTAATGGGGCGACCAGAACTGTACATAATACAGTGAGACATGACCTGGCCTTGACTACCTCTAATCACACTGTTTCTTGCTAGATGATTATACATCCTATCTCTCATAATCCTTTCCAAAACTTTTCCTACAACAGAAGTAAGGCTGACTGGTCTATAACTACCTGGGTCATCTCTTCTGCCCTTCTTGAACAAGGGCACATTTGCAATCCTCTAGTCCTCAGGTACTAAACCTGTTGACAATGACGATTCAAAGATCAAGGCCAAAGGCTCCACCATATCCTCTCTAACTTCCCTAGAATCCTCGGATAAATCCCATCCAGCCCAGGGGACTTGTTTACTTTCACTCCTTCTAGAATTGATAACACTTCCTCCTTACTAACCTCAATCCTTTCTAGTCTAATATCCTATATCTCATTCTTCTCCTCTACAATACTCTCCTGTTCCTGAGTGAAAACTTACACACTCCTCAACTTGCTGCCATCCATGTCCTTGTCCAGTAGTCGCTTCAATGTCCCTAATGTCTCTGACTCTACTACCACCACAGGCAGTGCATTCCACGCACCCATCGCTCTCAGCGGAAAGAACCTACCTCTGACATCTCCTCTAAACCTTCCTCCAACCACTTTAAAATTATGACCCCTCATGACAGCCATTTCTGCCTGGGGAAAAGTCTCTGGCTATTTACTCTATCTATGCCTCTCATTACCACAGACAGACAGACAGACAGACACACACACACACACACACACACAAAGACACTCTCTCATACACTCACACATACACTCCCACACACACCCTCTCACAGACACTCATAGCCGCCCCCCCCACACCCACGTGCACACGTACACATATATAAGTTTGTGGGGTGAATTTATACTTGCAGAATTACATGTTACTTTGCTCAAAAACTGCACGAATCCATGTAAGGTTCTGTAAATCCGTTTTTGAGATTAGAATCAGTCTGACCATTATGGCACAGACAACCTCACAGGGCGTTAACACCTTTAATACCTTATCTGGGCCGACATGACACCAGTTGTTAAAGTGCACTTGAGAATGTAACTTTTTAAAAAGTTTTGTGATTTACATTTAAGAACTGATACCAACATGGTCATTCAAAAAGATGAGAGACTTAAACAATCCAGGTCATTTTCAATATATAATTTCAGTTACATCACACTGGAAACGTTTGCTATAAATTCTGTATCTTACAATCTTATTCTCCACAATCACCTGTTGAAGGAGCAGCGCTTCGAAAGCTAGTGCTTCCAAATAAACCTGTTGGATTATATCCTGGTGTAGGGGGATTTTTAATTTTGTCCACCCCAGTCCAACTCCAGCACCTCCACATTGTGCCTCTCATTATCTTATACATCTCTATCAAGTCACCTCTCTTCTTCCTTCTCTCCTGTGTGAAAAGCCTGAGCTCACTCAACCGCTCTTCATAAGACATGCCCTCCAATCCAGGCAGCATCCTGGTAAATCTCCTCTGTCCCCTCTCCAAAGCATCCACATCCTTCCTATAATGAGGCAACTAGAATTGGACACAATATTCCAAGTGTGGTCTAACCAGGGTTTTATAGAGCTGCAGCAAAACCTCGCCACTCTTAAACGCAGTCCCCCTGTTAATGAAAGCCAACACACCATTCACCTTCTTAACAACACTATCAATTTGGGCGGCAACTTTGAGGGATCTATGTACACGGACCCCAAGATCCCCCTGTTCCTCCACACTGCCAAGAATCCTGTCTTTAATCCTATATTCAGCATTCAAATTCGACCTTCCAAATGAATCACTTGGCATTTGTCCAGGTTGAATTCTATCTGCCACTTCTCAGCCCAGCTCTGCATCCTGTCAATGTCTGGTTGTAGCCTGTAACATCCCTCGACACTATCTACAACACCACTGACCTTTGTGTCATCGGCAAACTCACTAACCCACCCTTCCACTTCTGCATCCAAGTCATTTATAAAAACTACAAAAAGCAGAGGCCTGAGAACAGATCCCTGTGGGACACCACTCACCCACTGACCCTCCAGGCGGAATACTTCCATCTGCGGAGTGAATTCACAGTTGGGTGGCTGCCTGAACGTTTAAGGGGGAGTCTCTATAAACTCCAAGGAGAAAGGGGTGGGGGGATGGGGAACATGAGATAGTAATGACAATGGGGGGGGGAGGTGAAAATGGGGATGGGGAAGAGTTAGGAATGGGGTGGGGAGAGGTGAGATAGTAATGACAAAGGGGGAGGGAACTGAGAAAGGGGTGGGGGAGGTGAGAAAGGGGGTGGGGGAGTGAGAAGTGGGGGAGGTGAGATAAAGGAATTGGGGGAGATGAGAAAGGGGGTGTGGGGAGAGGTTCATATTAGCGATTCCCGGGTAACAGGCAACGACCGAGTAAGGCATAACAGAAGAAATAAGGGGAGCAGTCAGGAAGATCTGATGATAGCCATTGGGAGATTTTAAAAGACATGTTGACGGAAAAGTCAGATGGGTGAAGTTACCCGAGATGAGGAATTTGTCCAACATTTTCAGGACAGTTGCTTGGAGCAGCATGTTCCAGAGCTGACCAGGGAGCGGTCAAGAATTAATAAAACAGGGAATAAGGAGATGGGAGGTGAGTTGAACAAATATTTTGCACTGGTTTTCCCCCTTAGAGGATACAGTAATATCCCAGAAGCAGCAACACACCAGGGTATGGGAGGGTGGGAGGTCAGGAAAATCACAAGCACCAGAGAAGTGGTACTGAGACAATTGTTGGAGCTATGGACTGACAGCGCCCTGACCCTGATGGATTCATCCTAGAACTTAAAAAGTGGCTTGTAAAATAGTTGGTGAATTGGTTTTAATTTTCTAAACTCACTTGATCTGATAGTCCCATTAGATTGAGAGATAGAAAATGTAACCTCCTTTATTCAAAAAGGGAGGATACAGAATGCAAGAAATTATAGATTGGTTAGATTAACATCTGTCACGGGGAAAGTTATTATTAAAGTCCTGGCACTTGGATAAGCTTGAGGTAATCAGACAGAGTTAACGTAGTTTTGTAAAAGGGAAATCAGAATTGATCAATCTGTTGGAAGTCTTTAAGGAAGCAAAGTGTGCTGCAGATAAAGGGGAACCAAAAGATAGACTGCATCTAGATCTCCAGAAAACATTTAATAAAGTTGTCATTTCAAATATGAAAAATAAAAGCTCCTGGTGTAGGAGGGTTACGTATTGGCATGGAAAAAAAGATTGGCTGGCTATAAGAAAGCAGGGAATAGGAATAAATGGGTCTATTTCATGTGGTCAAGTTGTAATGGGTGGTGTATCACAGAGGTCAGTGCTGTGACCTCAACTATTTACAGTTATAAAAATGACTTAGGTGAGAGGACTGAAGGTATCATTGCCAAATCTGCTGATGACACTGAGAAGGGTAAGAAATTGTCTTCCATTCAGTTTAATTTCTTGACTTGGAGCGGCACGGTGACTCAGTGGTTAGCACTGCTGCCTCACAGCACCAGGGTCCCAGGTTCAATTCCAACCTTGGGTGACTGTCTGTGTGGACTTTGGACATTCTCCCTGTGTCTATGTGGGTTTCCTCCCACAGTCCAAAGATGTGCAGGCCAGGTGAATTGGCCATGCTAAATTGCTCATAGTATTGGGTGCATTAGTCAGAGGGAAATGGGTCTGGGTGGGTTACTCTTTGGAGGGTCGGTGTGGACTGGTTGGGCCAAAGGACCTGTTTCCACATTGTAGGGAATCTAATCTAAATTAAATGACAAAGTGGCCACACAGAGGTTATAAAACAAATGGTGAGAGGTTGCAAAGCTCTGAGACTCAGAGGGATCAGAATCAGAGGGATCAGAATCAGAGGGATCGGAATCAGAGGGATCAGAATCAGAGGGATCGGAATCAGAGGGATCGGAATCAGAGGGATCTGAATCAGAGGGATCGGAATCAGAGGGATCGGAATCAGAGGGATCGGAATCAGAGTGATCGGAATCAGAGGGATCTGAATCAGAGGGATCAGAATCAGAGGGATCTGAATCAGAGGGATCAGAATCAGAGGGATCTGAATCAGAGGGATCAGAATCAGAGGGATCAGAATCAGAGGGATCTGAATCAGAGTGATCGGAATCAGAGGGATCTGAATCAGAGGGATCAGAATCAGAGGGATCTGAATCAGAGGGATCAGAATCAGAGGGATCTGAATCAGAGGGATCGGAATCAGAGGGATCTGAATCAGAGGGATCAGAATCAGAGGGATCAGAATCAGAGGGATCTGAATCAGAGGGATCAGAATCAGAGGGATCAGAATCAGAGGGATCTGAATCAGAGGGATCGGAATCAGAGGGATCGGAATCAGAGGGATCGGAATCAGAGGGATCGGAATCAGAGTGATCGGAATCAGAGGGATCTGAATCAGAGGGATCGGAATCAGAGGGATCGGAATCAGAGGGATCTGAATCAGAGGGATCAGAATCAGAGGGATCTGAATCAGAGGGATCAGAATCAGAGGGATCTGAATCAGAGGGATCAGAATCAGAGGGATCAGAATCAGAGGGATCAGAATCAGAGGGATCAGAATCAGAGGGATCAGAATCAGAGGGATCTGAATCAGAGGGATCAGAATCAGAGGGATCAGAATCAGAGGGATCTGAATCAGAGGGATCAGAATCAGAGGGATCTGAATCAGAGGGATCTGAATCAGAGGGATCTGAATCAGAGGGATCTGAATCTCTTGCACCCATCACAGTGGGTTAGAAACATAGAAAATAGAAGCAGGGGTAAACCATTCGGCCATTCAAGCCTGCTCCACCATTCATTATGACCATGGCTGATCCTTTGATCCCATTAGCTCCAAGCACTATATCCAAATCCTTCTTGAAGTCATTCAATGTTTTTGGCCTCGATCACTTTCTGTGGCTCCCCATTCTCTGGATGAATATCATCCGAACCAATTTAACCTCTTCTCATAAGGCACTCTTGCCAACTGAAGAATCAATCATAAACTTGCACTGCAGACCCTCAAGAGCAAAAATGCCCTTCCTCAAATATGGAGACCAAAACTGCACACACAGTACTCTCGGTGTGGTCTCACCAAGGTCCTGTATAATTGCAGCGAGACATTCATGCTCCAGAACTTGAATCCTCTCACTATGAAGGCCAACATCCCATTGGCCTCTTCTCTACCTGCTGCATCTGCACCTTTACTAGGAAGGATGTTATTAAACTGGAGAGGTTGTAAACGAAATTTACAAGGATGTTACCCAGACTGGACGGTTTGAGTTAAAAGGAAGGGTTGGATAGGCTGGATCTTTTTTTTGCCACTGGAGTGTCAGATGCTGACCTTACAGAAGTTTAGAAAATCATGAGGACATAGATAAGGTGAAGACCAAAGATCTTTTTCCCTG